>NC_052317.1:43893394-43898394 GCF_016432855.1 Salvelinus namaycush
GAAACATAAAATAAATCATGTTTTTTCCCATTTCGTTTCATATGTTCAAAACCCAAGCCCTCTCTGAGGCCTACTATAACGAAGGCTGGTTCAACAGCAATGCATGTTTTTTATCCTGTTGATTTTATGATATAATTACATTTATTTATTGTTGTTGTTAATAAAACAGATTCCTTGTTTTCTGTTTAATTGTATTACAACCAACCTTATTACAATGATTCACCTTCCTGGTTTTATGGTTACAACGACCTGGCGCAATGCAATGCATCTTCTGTCATCTGTAAAATGGTTATGTTCATAAAACATACAGCTGTAGAAGGCTGGGGGTACATTCTCCCCGTCTCTTAACAGTGGATGTTTGTCCAGCTACTATGAACAGTTAGGCTGAGTGTAAAACCTCCATAGTCTGCGTTGTTTTAACATGATATGCCCACCAGAAGAAATGACATTACATTTACACTCTTATCTAGAAACTTACAGTAGTGAACACATATATTGTATTATTGGTTCCCCGTGGGAATCAAACCCACAACCCTGGTGTTGCAAGTGCCATGCTCTACCTACTGAGCTACATGGGACATGGCCTTCGGCCTATTTAAAACAAGTTGTTGTTCGTTTTGTTTAGAATTTGATTCGAGTTATTTGCTCTCTTTGTAGGCCTTATCAATAATGAATGTAATCCTGCTTATTGACAATGTGTGGCATGTCCCTGCTCGGCCATTACATAACGCTTGGCCCCTATGTCAGTGTGAATGATACTAAGACATGCAATTACCGAGAACAATGTGGACTACAAATGTGTTCAAGTTAAGATATTTACCAAAGATAGGTGTACATTTTGCTATTTGGTTTCTGAAAGCCATTTAACAAACTATAACGGGACTAACACTGGAATTGGTGTTGATTCCAAGGCAATACATAGAAGACCATAAATACACAACTTAAAGCAACCACATATTTCGCCATGGAGCACGTTCTGATTGGCCAGTGAGGGGCCAAGACCGGACACAGCCACAACTTGTTTATCCATCAAAACCGAGCCCATTTGCGCCAACGCCAGTAACTGCGCCGATAATTGTAGTGGTGAAAATAGCTAAAATATTTCAGACACACTCCTGAACCTATAGCACTACCACCTGCGCTTCCATTTACCTTTGTGTTAAGTTTGTTAAAGTAGAGCCCTGTGTGTGTGTGTGTGTGTGTGTGTGTATGTACATTATATGTGTACAGTTTGTTAAAGTAGAGCCCTGTGTGTGTGTGTGTGTGTGTATGTGTGTGTGTGTGTGTGTGTGTGTACATTATATGTGTACAGTTTGTTAAAGTAGAGCCCTGTGTGTATGTGTGTGTGTGTGTGTGTGTGTGTGTGTGTGTGTGTGTGTGTGTGTGTGTGTGTGTACATTATATGTGTACAGTTTGTTAAAGTAGAGCCCTGTGTGTATGTGTGTGTGTGTGTGTGTGTGTGTGTGTACATTATATGTGTACAGTTTGTTAAAGTAGAGCCCTGTGTGTATGTGTGTGTGTGTGTGTGTGTGTGTGTGTGTGTACATTATATGTGTACAGTTTGTTAAAGTAGAGCCCTGTGTGTGTGTGTACATTATATGTGTACAGTTCTCGACGAGGTCCCCTGAGTGTTTGAACACTCACACTATCAAGCAGTATTGACTGTTGAGGCACAGCATGGTTCTAATGCATTAAGGGTAGATACTAGTTACACAACAGTCATCAACATTAGTTATGCCCGGCCTAAGCATATGTCATATAAACTATCCATATATCAAAACTTCCACACTACATACAGCAAAATGGCAGTTCATATTTATTGCATTGAATTCAATTCCCATAAACAATTATTTTAACCAAATATTTGCAAATCTCAGCAGCAACCTCAGCAGAAAGAGAGACGCCTGTCTGCTGAGACATCAGAAACCTTATTTTTTTTTAAAGTCTTAAAAATAGACAGTAATTACATTTCAGCAGAGAATTAAAAATAAATGATTTCTACTTTATCAAGGGAGCCGTCGCTCCCGTCTCCATGGCTCTGTGCTTTATATTTCAGCTATAGCAGAAACCAACAGCTTCATCTGATCTCATTTTTCTTTTACAAATACCAGGAGGATGCTCGTGTCATTGTAACGGTATTCGTCGTCTGAAGAAGAGGAATCATCGGACCAAAGCGCAGCGTGGTAAGTGTTCATGCTTGTTTTATTCAAACTGAACACGATAACACAAATAAACAAGAGAATAACCGAAACAGTCCTGTAAGGTGAAAACACTAAACAGAAATTAACTACCCACAGAACACAGGTGGGATGAGGCTACCTAAGTATGGGTCTCAATCAGAGACAACGATAGACAGCTGTCTCTGATTGAGAACCACACCCGGCCAAACACACAGAAATACAAGACATAGAAAATGAACATAGAATGCCCACCCAAATCACACCCTGACCAAACCAAAGTAGAGACATAAAAAGCTCTCTACGGTCAGGGCGTGACAGTCATGTTCATTTAGTTTCATACAGACTGTCCGGAGAAGATTGTACTGTGGGGTCTCACAAAATCTCCAATGATGGATGATTAGGTAAACAATATAATGACGATTTGACGGAACACCACTGATACAGAAATGACTGGCCTTTAAGTCCTTTTAATCAAGATGTTTTCACTTCATTAAAAAACGCATACGTTACATAATCATAAAAACCTATCACAATATAACAACAGGTTCAAAAGCCACAGTGGATAAAAACAGTCTTTGAAGGCATAATGGCAAACATTGAGCGATAAGTCACGTGTAGCCTGTTGTAGAGTCCATTGAGATTCTGTCTCCTATAGGTCAATACAATACAGGAAGGCCTCAGTGTCTGCTTCCTGGGTCCTGACCTCATTGGGCGGATCTTGGGCCTCCTCCAATAACCTTCTCTCCAGAGCGGCATCCTCTGGACTAAGCTCCTCCCCTTTGGTCAGCACATACAGGAAGTATTGGAAGCCGTCTCCGTAGCTACGGGTACGTACAGACCAGCAGTAGTCATGGCGAGCATAGAGGCGCTTCCTGAAGTGAGGCTGGGCGAAGGTTACAGACAGGAAGCGACCTCCCGGTTTTAAAACACGACTGATCTGGAGAGGGAGTGAAGGGGGAGAAAGAGAGAAAGCGAGAGACGGGGGAAGAGATGGAGAGATAGAGGGGAGGAGCGAGAGAGGGGAGAGAAGAGAGTGAGAGAGGGGGGAGAGTGTGAGAAAGACCAAGACACAGGGAGAGAGAGGGGAGAAGAGAGAGAGAGAGTGAGAATGGGGGAGAAGAGAGAGAGAGGGGAGAGAGTGGGAGAAGAGAACGAGAGCGAGAGGGAGGGAGAGAGAGAGGGGGGAGAGAGAGGGGGAGAAGAGAGAGAGAGAGAGGGGGGGGAGTGAGAAAGAGCAAGACATGGGGAGAGAGAGGGGAGAAGAGAGAGAGAGAGAGAGGGGGGAGAGAGTGAGGGGGAGAGAGAGGGGGAGAAGAGAGAGAGGGGGGAGAGAGAGGGGGAGAGAAGAGAGAAAGAGAGGGGGGAGAGAGTGAGAAAGAGAGGGGAGAGAGAAGGGGGAGAGAGATAGAGAGGGAGAAAGAAAGAGAAGGGGGGAGAGATAGAGAAGGGAGAGAAGAGAGGGAGAGAGAGCGTGAGAGGGGAGGAAGAGAGGATGGGGAGAGAGAAAGAGGGGGAGATAGAGGGGGATAAAGATAAAGGAAGAGAGGGAGAGAGAAAGAGGGGGAGAGAGAGAGCGTGAGAGGTGAGAGAGAGGGGAGAGAGGATGGGAGAGAGAGAGGGGAGAGAGGATGGGAGAGAGAGACAGGGGAGAGTGGATGGGAGAGAGAGGATGGGAGAGAGAGAGAGGGGAGAGTGGATGGGGAGAGAGGATGAGAGAGAGAGAGGGGAGAGTGGATGGGGGAGAGTGGATGGGGAGAGAGGATGGGAGAGAGAGAGGGGAGAGTGGATGGGGGAGAGAGGATGGGAGAGAGAGGATGGGAGAGAGAGAGAGGGGAGAGTGGATGGGAGAGAGTGGATGGGAGAGAGAGGATGGGAGAGAGAGGATGGGAGAGAGAGGATGGGAGAGAGAGAGAGGGGAGAGTGGATGGGAGAGAGAGGATGGGAGAGAGAGGATGGGAGAGAGAGGATGGGAGAGAGAGGATGGGAGAGAGAGGATGGGAGAGAGAGAGGATGGGAGAGAGAGGATGGGAGAGAGAGAGGATGGGAGAGAGAGAGAGGGGAGAGTGGATGGGGGAGAGAGGATGGGAGAGAGAGGATGGGAGAGAGAGAGAGGGGAGAGTGGATGGGGAGAGAGGATGGGAGAGAGAGGATGGGAGAGAGAGGATGGGAGAGAGAGAGAGGGGAGAGTGGATGGGAGAGAGTGGATGGGAGAGAGTGGATGGGAGAGAGAGGATGGGAGAGAGAGGATGGGAGAGAGAGGATGGGAGAGAGAGAGAGGGGAGAGTGGATGGGAGAGAGAGAGGATGGGAGAGAGAGAGGATGGGAGAGAGAGAGGATGGGAGAGAGAGAGGATGGGAGAGAGAGGATGGGAGAGAGAGGATGGGAGAGAGAGGATGGGAGAGAGAGGATGGGAGAGAGAGGATGGGAGAGAGAGGATGGGAGAGAGAGGATGGGAGAGAGGATGGGAGAGAGAGAGCGTTAGACAAGCATATTTGTATTGTATCATGAATCTTTCCTCTGTGGTACTGTAGCTAAAAGAGTGGGCAGTGGCAGTTAGGTAGAGCAGGACTGATCTATAGACAGACTGGACCTGAGAGAGAGAGGGGTACGCTCTCATCACCTTAAACTGTAATGACCTGAGAGAAAGAGGGGTACGCTCTCATCACCTTAAACTGTAATGACCTGAGAGAGAGAGGGGTACGCTCTCATCACCTTAAACTGTAATGACCTGAGATAGAGAGGGGTACGCTCTCATCACCTTAAACTGTAATGACCTGAGAGAGAGAGAGAGGGGTACGCTCTCATCACCTTAAACTGTAA
>NC_052317.1:43903394-43953394 GCF_016432855.1 Salvelinus namaycush
TATATAGCTTTAATCCCTGGTGTTATGGTACTACTTGTCTACAGCTTCAATCCCTGGTGTTATGGTACTGGTACTACCTGTATATAGCTTCAATCCCTGGTGTTATGGTACTGGTACTACCTGTCTATAGCTTCGATCCCTGGTGTTATGGTACTGGTACTACCTGTATATAGCTTCAATCCCTGGTGTTATGGTACTGGTACTACCTGTCTATAGCTTCGATCCCTGGTGTTATGGTACTGGTACTACCTGTATATAGCTTCAATCCCTGGTGTTATGGTACTGGTACTACCTGTCTATAGCTTCGATCCCTGGTGTTATAGTACTGGTACTACCTGTCTATAGCTTCAATCCCTGGTGTTATGGTACTACCTGTCTATAGCTTCAATCCCTGGTGTTATGGTACTGGTACTACCTGTCTATAGCTTCAATCCCTGGTGTTATGGTACTACCTGTCTATAGCTTCAATCCCTGGTGTTATGGTACTACCTGTCTATAGCTTCAATCCCTGGTGTTATGGTACTGGTACTACCTGTCTATAGCTTCAATCCCTGGTGTTTTCAAATGAGAGCAGGTGAATGAAAGAAGATAAGAAGAGGGTTCCATTTCAGACTTTTGAGATGAACCATCACTGTGCATGCATTACTGTGGCCTAACACATTATTCATATCACTGAGATGAACCATCACTGTGCATGCATTACTGTGTCCTAACACATTATTCATATCACTGAGATGAACGTGTTCCATTTACAGGGCTTGTATGACCCAGGGGCTCAGCACTTAGAATGCTTATGTCACCATCACACATATGGAGACATGCGTCACAGTTCACTGCCATGGGCACCAATGGCACAATATGTGATTAGCGCAAAAGTACCTCATCTAAAACATAGTGTTGAATGCAGTGATGAGTAACGAATGCGATGCTGTGAGTTTGATGATGATGAGTGTGTGTGTGTGTGTGTGTGTGTGTGTGTGTGTGTGTGTGTGTGTGTGTGTGTGTGTGTGTGGTAGGTAATTGGGGCTTAGTGTGCTGTAATTCCTCCTCTCTGTTAATTAGATTGTTTTGGGTTAATTGCCTTGTTGCCAACTGCTGAGACTGCATGCAAGGGGAAGTCCCCCCACCCACTACACACCAGACACACACACAAACAAACAAACAAATACAAACAAAGGGATTAAAATGTTTTGAATAATAATAACATGGGAAAGGATGAGCGAATTGGACGGAGACAACAAAGAGTATTCGCAGGAATTCAGCTCAAGTGTTACTGTCCTACTGGTGTGGCTCATCGTTGGATCACAGACAGGAACAACACTGGTGTGGCTCATCGTTGGATCACAGACAGGAACAACACTGGTGTGGCTCATCGTTGGATCACAGACAGGAACAACACTGTTGTGGCTCATCGTTGGATCACAGACAGGAACAACACTGTTGTGGCTCATCGTTGGATCACAGACAGGAACAACACTGTTGTGGCTCATCGTTGGATCACAGACAGGAACAACACTGTTGTGGCTCATCGTTGGATCACAGACAGGAACAACACTGTTGTGGCTCATCGTTGGATCACAGACAGGAACAACACTGTTGTGGCTCATCGTTGGATCACAGACAGGAACAACACTGTTGTGGCTCATCGTTGGATCACAGACAGGAACAACACTGTTGTGGCTCATCGTTGGATCACAGACAGGAACAACACTGTTGTGGCTCATCGTTGGATCATAGACAGGAACAACACTGTTGTGGCTCATCGTTGGATCACAGACAGGAACAACACTGTTGTGGCTCATCGTTGGATCACAGACAGGAACAACACTGTTGTGGCTCATCGTTGGATCACAGACAGGAACAACACTGTTGTGGCTCATCGTTGGATCACAGACAGGAACAACACTGTTGTGGCTCATCGTTGGATCACAGACAGGAACAACACTGTTGTGGCTCATCGTTGGATCATAGACAGGAACAACACTGTTGTGGCTCATCGTTGGATCACAGACAGGAACAACACTGTTGTGGCTCATCGTTGGATCATAGACAGGAACAACACTGTTGTGGCTCATCGTTGGATCACAGACAGGAACAACACTGTTGTGGCTCATCGTTGGATCACAGACAGGAACAACACTGTTGTGGCTCATCGTTGGATCATAGACAGGAACAACACTGTTGTGGCTCATCGTTGGATCACAGACAGGAACAACACTGTTGTGGCTCATCGTTGGATCACAGACAGGAACAACACTGTTGTGGCTCATCGTTGGATCACAGACAGGAACAACACTGTTGTGGCTCATCGTTGGATCACAGACAGGAACAACACTGTTGTGGCTCATCGTTGGATCATAGACAGGAACAACACTGTTGTGGCTCATCGTTGGATCACAGACAGGAACAACACTGTTGTGGCTCATCGTTGGATCACAGACAGGAACAACACTGTTGTGATCCAGTGACAACCTGCTCCTGCTCCTAGAGTGGAGAGACGCTGCACCAGCTGGTTTAACCAGCTTGTTGCTTTGAAATACAAGGAAGAGTTACTCATTGCAAATGAACAGTGAAACACTATGAGCATCAGTAAATTCAAATCACAATCAAATCACATCTAATTTGATTTGTCAAATACAACAGGTGTAAGTAGACCTTCCAGTGAAAGGCTTACATGCTGACCAGACCGTCCGCGTGCGTCCGCGTGCGCCGTTGTGCCCAGGTTGTTTTTTTCCACCACCAGACGCCATCAGGACACGCAGGTTGAAATATCAAAACTCAGAACCTATTATGTACAGCTGAAGTCGGACGTTTACATACACTTAGGTTGGAGTCATTAAAACTCGTTTTTCAACCACTCCACACATTTCTTGATAACAAACTATAGTTTTGGCAAGTCGGTTAGGACATCTACTGTGTGCACAAGTAATATTTCCAACAATTGTTTACAGACAGATTATTTCACTTATAATTCACTGTATCAAAATTCCAGCGGGCCAGAAGTTTATGGGACAACGTAGGCATCATACCGCTCAGGAAGGAGATGCATTCTGTCTTCTAGAGATGAACGTACTTTGGTGTGAAAAGTGCAAATCAATCCCAGAACAACAGCAAAGGACCTTGTGAAGATGCTGGAGGAAACAGGTACAAAAGTATCTATATCCACAGTAAAATGAGTCCTATATCGACATAACGTGAAAGGCTGCTCAGCAAGGAAGAAGCCACTGCTCCAAAACCGCCCCAAAAAAGCCAGACTACGGTTTGCAACTGCACATGGGGACAAAGATTGTACTTTTTTGAGAAATGTCCTCTGGTCTGAGGAAACAAAAATAGAACTGTTTGGCCATAATGACCATCGTTATGTTTGGTTGAAAAAGGGGGACGCTTGCAAGCCGAAGAACACCATCCCAACCGTGAAGCACGGAGGTGGCAGCATCATGTTGTGGGGGTGATTTGCTGCAGGAGGGACTGGTGCACTTCACAAAATAAAAGGCATCATGAGGGAGGAAAATTATGTGCATATATTGAAGCAACATCTCAAGACATCAATCAGGAAGTTAAAGTTTGGTCGCAAATGGGTCTTCCAAATGGACAATGACCCCAAGCATACTTCCAAAGTTGTGGCAAAATGGCTTAAGGACAACAAAGTCAAGGTATTGGAGTGGCCATCACAAAGCCCTGACCTCAATCCCATAGAAAATTTGTGGGCAGAACTGAAAAAGTGTGTGCGAGCAAGGAGGCCTACAAACCTGACTTAGTTACACCAGCTCTGTCAGGAGGAATGGGACAAAATTCACCCAACCTATTGTGGGAGCTTGTGAAAAGCTACCCGAAACGTTTGACCCAAGTTATACAATTTAAAGGCAATGCTACCAAATACTAATTGAGTATATGTAAACTTCTGACCCACTGGGAATGTGATGAAAGAAATAAAAGCAGATATAAATCATTCTCTATTATTATTCTGACATTTCACATTCTTAAAATAAAGTGGTGATCCTAACTGACCTAAGACATGGTATTTTTACTAGGATTAAATGTCAGGAATTGTGAAAAACTGAGTTTAAATGTATTTGGCTAAGGTGTATGTAAACTTGCGACTTCAACTGTACATTTGGGCACAGGTCGAAAAGCATTAAACATTTATGGTAATTTAGCTAGCTAGCATACTGCTGCTAGCTAATTTGTCCTGGGATATAAACACTGGGTTGTTATTTTACCTA
The DNA here is from genome assembly GCF_016432855.1 of Salvelinus namaycush. Classification (NCBI taxonomy): domain Eukaryota; kingdom Metazoa; phylum Chordata; class Actinopteri; order Salmoniformes; family Salmonidae; genus Salvelinus; species Salvelinus namaycush. Next base: position 43,907,618 of record NC_052317.1, read on the forward strand.
ACATCCAGCTCTGTGGAGTGTATGGCTTCAAGTGGTCCTATGGACAGATACTCCAATCTCTGCTGTGGAGCTTTGTAGCTCCTTCAGGGTTATCTTTGGTCTCTTTGTTGCCTCTCTGATTAATGCCCTCCTTGCCTGGTCTGTGAGTTCTGGTGGGCTGCCCTCTCTTGGCAGGTTTGTTGTGGTGCCATATTCTTTCCATTTTTTAATAATGGATTTAATAGTGTTCCGTGGGATGTTCAAAGTTTTGGATATTTTTTAATAAACTAACCTTAATTTGTACTTCTCCACAACTTTGTCCCTGACCTGTTTGGAGAGCTCCTTGGTCTTCATGGTGCCGCTTACTTGGTGGTGCCCCTTGCTTAGTGGTGTTGCAGACTCTGGAGCCTTTCAGAACAGGTGTATATATACTGAGATCATGTGACAGATCATGTGACACTTAGATTGCACACAGGTGGACTTTATTTAATTAATTATGTGACTTCTGATAGTAATTGGTTGCACCAGAGGGGCAAGGGCCTACATAGCAAAGGGGGTGAATACATATGCACGCAGCACTTTTCGTTTTTTTGAATTTTTTGCAACAAGTCATTTTTTTCATTTCACTTTACCAATTTTCACTATTTTGTGTATGTCTATTAAATGAAATCCAAATACAAATCAATTTAAATTACAGGTTGTAATGCAACAAAATAGGAAAAATGCCAAGGGGGATGAATACTTTTGCAAGGCACTGTATATGGCGGTTAGCAACCAACTTTAGGTGCATTACTGCAACCAACTGGAGTGTGGACCTACATTCATCTTTCAATCACCCACGTGGGTATATGCTACTAAAAACCAATGAGGAGATGGCACGTGGATAGATGGCACGTGGGTATATGCTCCTAAAAACCAATGAGGAGATGGCACGTGGATAGATGGCACGTGGGTATATGCTCCTAAAAACCAATGAGGAGATGGGAGAGGCCGGACTTGCAGCACGTTGAGCGTCACAAATAGAACCAATTTCTATTTTAGCGCCTGGCCACGCAGATGCTCGCTGACGCATGCGAGCAGTGTGGGTGCAATGACTGAATAACATGTATGTGTACATCTATTTTGCAAAGCTTGTATGCAAAGAAAATGTTGCAAAGAAAATGTTGCGCTCCATTTAATAAACACAAGAGACCAGTAAAATTAATAAAAGGGTGTGGTGGTAGTAGCAGGAATAGCAGCATCTGGTGGGCAAAAGTTGGTGCTTTAACACTAATTCATGGTATAAAATGGAAGTGACTTCAATGTCTAATTTCTCTGAACAGGGGAAAAAAAACATCACCAGATTCACATGCAATACATTACAAAGGATGAAGAAGCAATACTCCAAGTCGCAGCTCCATACTACAGACATACAGAGCTGATACTGGTTGTTGGCGTGTGGGGGGTCTGTGGGTGGTTGCTTATCATTTTATTAGTGTTAGTATGTTAGTGTGTTAGTGTTATTCACACATACTGCTTCCATGGAGACCACTGGTACAGTATGTGTGAATAACACTAACACTAACACAATAACACTAACACTAACACACTAACACTGAAACACACTAACACTAAAACACTAACACTAAAACACACTAACACTAAAACACTAACACTGAAACACACTAACACGCTAACACTGAAACACACAAACACTAAAACACACTAACACTAACACACTAACACTGAAACACACTAACACTAAAACACACTAACACTAACACACACTAACACTAAAACACACTAACACTAAAACACACTAACACTAACACACACTAACACTGAAACACACTAACACTGAAACACACTAACACCAACACAATAACACACTAACACTGAAACACACTAACACTGAAACACACTAACACTAAAACACACTAACACTAACACACACTAACACTGAAACACACTAACACCAACACACTAACACGCTAACACTGAAACACACTAACACTAAAACACACTAACACGCTAACACTGAAACACACTAACACTGAAACACTGAAACACACTAACACTAAAACACACTAACACTAAAACACACTAACACTAACACACACTAACACGCTAACACTGAAACACACTAACACTAAAACACACTAACACGCTAACACTGAAACACGCTAACACACTAACTCACTAACACTGAAACACACTAACACTGAAACACACTAACACTGAAACACACTAACACTAAAACACACTAACACTAAAACACACTAACACTGAAACACACTAACACTGAAACACTGAAACACACTAACACTGAAACACACTAACACTGAAACACACTAACACTAAAACACACTAACACTGAAACACACTAACACTAAAACACACTAACACTGAAACACACTAACACTAACACGCTAACACTGAAACACACTAACACTGAAACACACTAACACACTAACACTGAAACACACTAACACTGAAACACACTAACACTAAAACACACTAACACTAAAACACACTAACACTGAAACACACTAACACTAAAACACACTAACACTGAAACACACTAACACTAAAACACACTAACACTGAAACACACTAACACTAAAACACACTAACACTGAAACACACTAACACTAAAACACACTAACACTAAAACACACTAACACCAACACAATAACACACTAACACTGAAACACACTAACACTAAAACACACTAACACTGAAACACACTAACACTGAAACACACTAACACTAAAACACACTAACACTAAAACACACTAACACTGAAACACACTAACACTGAAACACACTAACACTAAAACTGAAACACACTAACACTAAAACACACTAACACTGAAACACACTAACACTGAAACACACTAACACTGAAACACACTAACACTAAAACACACTAACACTGAAACACACTAACACTAAAACACACTAACACTGAAACACACTAACACTAAAACACACTAACACTAACACACTAACACTAAAATACACTAACACTGAAACACACTAACACTAAAACACACTAACACTGAAACACACTAACACTAAAACACACTAACACTGAAACACACTAACACTGAAACACTGAAACACACAAACACTGAAACACACTAACACTGAAACACACAAACACTGAAACACACTAACACTGAAACACACTAACACTAAAACACACTAACACTAAAACACACTAACACACAAACACACTGAAACACTGAAACACACTAACACTGAAACACACTAACACTGAAACACTGAAACACACAAACACTGAAACACACTAACACTAAAACACACTAACACTAAAACACACTAACACACAAACACACTGAAACACTGAAACACACTAACACTGAAACACACTAACACTGAAACACACTAACACTGAAACACACTAACACTAACACACACTAACACTGAAACACTGAAACACACTAACTCACTAACACTGAAACACACTAACACTAAAACACACTAACACACTAACACACAAACACACTAAAACACACTAACACTAAAACACACTAACACACTAACACTAACACAGTAACACTAACACAGTAACACTAACACTGAAACACACTAACACTAACACAGTAACACTAACACAGTAACACAAACACTGTGACACTAACACACTAACACAGTAACACTAACACTAACACACGCCAGTGGTCTCCATGGAATCATAATATGAAACTTGCATGAAATCTATTCCTCTTAAAAATCATGCATTGATATACGCACACACAAACTACACAACCCTCCACACACACACAAACTACACCACCCTCCACACACACAAACTACACCACCCTCCACACACACACACAAACTACACAACCCTCCACACACACACAAACTACACCACCCTCCACACACACACACACAAACTACACCACCCTCCACACACACACACACACAAACTACACTACCCTACACACACACACACACACACACACACACACACACACACACACACACACACACACACACACACACACACACACACACACACACACACACACACACACACGGACAAGTGGGGACATTTCGCCAGTCCCCACAAGGAAAAAAGCTTTTTGAAGCTCAAGGATTAGGTTTAGGGTTACAATAAAACCAAACCACCCACCCACCCGCCCACCCACCCATCCACCCACACACCCACCCACCCACCCACCCATCCACCCACCCTCTCCATCACAACATCCTGTGTATCATCATGATGAGGTGCCTGTTGCAAGCAGCTGCATCTAGGACAGCACTTCATAACAGCGTAGTATGTGTGTGCATGTGTGTGACTCACTCCACTTAAAACGCCAACTATCCATCATGCTTGCCAAGGAGTTTTCCTCTGGATCTGGGTCATGTAACCGTCACTACAGACTCAACACACACTCAACACACACACACACAGGAAGGTGTGTGTGTGTGTGATGTCATGGTGTGTCATTGTGTTCTGCTGGGAGTAGTGAGTGGTTATATCACAGACTTACAGGGGTAACCCCATTCACAGAATGTAATTCTGATCCATTAACAAAGTCTGCATCCCAAATAGCACTCTATTTCCTATGTAGCACACTATGTTTTAACCAGGGACCATAGTGAAATATAGGGAGTAGAGTGCAATTTGGGATACAGGTTAAAGCAAGCCATGGGAATTAGCCAAAACTATTCTAGTCAGTATAGGATGAAGTTGCCCTTATAAGCTGATTCAAGATCAGTATTGCTGCTCCATCCCTAATGGTAAAAGGTTAAGGTGAGCTGATCCTAGATCTGTGGCTATGGGCAACAAGCTGGAGCAGTGTTAACCCAGGAAACAACTAATTCGATCCCTCCTGTCCCTCCCGAGTGGTGCAGCGGTCTAAGGCACTGCATCTCAGTGCTAGAGGGGTCACTACATCTCAGTGCTAGAGGCGTCACTATAGACCCTGGTTCGATTCCAGGCTGTATCACAATCGGCATTGATTGGGAGTCCCTTAATGCGGCGCAGAATTGGCCCAGCCCCGTCCAGGTTTGGCAGGGGTAAGCCGTCATTGTAAATAAGAATTTGTTCTTAACTGACTTGTCTAGTTAAATAAAAAACACCACATTTCTCTTTCTCCAATTCCTCCCCCTGGCTCAGGTGACGTCACACCCCAGGTCTAGCTGTCAGAGTAATGGGACAGTTTAAATTCAGTCCATGGACCTGCCCATTTCCTCCCTCTCTACTCTGCAGACAATTCCCATTCCATTAGTTTTGTTAGACTATGTCCCTGCCAAATGTGCCAAACTTTGAGCCAAAGTTACAGAACAGCATTACTTTCTTAATTGAAACAGTATATTACCATTTGATCCTGAGTTCTGCAGTTCTCAACAGCTTTGTATTAGTTTCATAGAAAGAGCAGGAGAGGGTTTGTGTGAAGGGAACACACTCCTGTGTGAACCTACAATATAATCACCTCGGTATAATAACCCTCTATCATAGCTTGTTACCCGTGCACTCTCTACTGCTCAGTACAGACTGCAGGCTTCTGAAGTGCAGTGACGTAAATATGATATGCCCTCTAAGAAGACAGATATTGCTTCTTCTGCCTCTCTCTCCTTTCCAGGTAAGTGTCCTCAAAGGCATTGCTCTTACCATTCATCTCTCCTCTCTTCTCATCTGTCACTCTGTGCTGCCTCTGCTCAGTGATGGACTCAGGATAGTCAATATGCTTCTCTCTGCTCAGCGATGGCCTCAGGATAGTCAATATGCTTCTCTCTGCTCAGCGATGGCCTCAGGATAGTCAATATGCTTCTCTCTGCTCAGCGATGGCCTCAGGATAGTCAAGATGCTTCCCTCTGCTCAGCGATGGCCTCAGGATAGTCAAGATGCTTCCTTCTGCTCAGCGATGGCCTCAGGATAGTCAATATGCTTCCCTCTGCTCAGCGATGGCCTCAGGATAGTCAATATGCTTCTCTCTGCTCAGCGATGGCCTCAGGATAGTCAATATGCTTCTCTCTGCTCAGCGATGGCCTCAGGATAGTCAAGATGCTTCCCTCTGCTCAGCGATGGCCTCAGGATAGTCAAGATGCTTCCTTCTGCTCAGCGATGGCCTCAGGATAGTCAATATGCTTCCCTCTGCTCAGCGATGGCCTCAGGATAGTCAATATGCTTCCCTCTGCTCAGCGATGGCCTCAGGATAGTCAAGATGCTTCCCTCTGCTCAGCGATGGCCTCAGGATAGTCAAGATGCTTCCTTCTGCTCAGCGATGGCCTCAGGATAGTCAATATGCTTCCCTCTGCTCAGCGATGGCCTCAGGATAGTCAATATGCTTCCCTCTGCTCAGCGATGGCCTCAGGATAGTCAAGATGCTTCCCTCTGCTCAGCGATGGCCTCAGGATAGTCAAGATGCTTCCCTCTGCTCAGCGATGGCCTCAGGATAGTCAAGATGCTTCTCTCTGCTCAGCGATGGCCTCAGGACAGTCAAGATGCTTCCCTCTGCTCAGCGATGGCCTCAGGATAGTCAAGATGCTTCTCTCTGCTCAGCGATGGCCTCAGGATAGTCAAGATGCTTCCCTCTGCTCAGCGATGGCCTCAGCATAGTCAATATGCTTCCCTCTGCTCAGCGATGGCCTCAGGACAGTCAATATGCTTCCCTCTGCTCAACGATGGCCTCAGGATAGTCAATATGCTTCCCTCTGCTCAGCGATGGCCTCAGGACAGTCAATATGCTTCCCTCTGCTCAACGATGGCCTCAGGACAGTCAATATGCTTCCCTCTGCTCAGCGATGGCCTCAGGATAGTCAAGATGCTTCTAACAAACCCTGGTTATATGGGGATGAAGTACTGTGTGTCCTTATCCAAGAATACTGGCATGGTAACACACACACATGTACACGCACTCACGCCAACACACGCACGCAAACACACACACACACCCATCCACACCCACACCCACACCCATCCATACCCACACCCACACACACACACACACACACACGAGGTCAGAAGACCTCTTTCACATGGGAGACCAGGCCAAGAAGGGCAGCTCTGTACATAGTTGATACATGGATGATTCATAGCAGGTGATCCACCTGGAATTGATCCGGTTTTAGTCTCTCCACTGATAACAGATGAAAGGAAGGAGACATGGAGAGGATTGCGATTAGGGTTGGGAACCACCAGAAACCTCACCATTCGATGTCACGATACTAAGGTGCCGATACTGTCACGATTCCTAATGAAGGTGGCTCCCCTTCCTGTTCGGGTGGCGCTCGGCGGTCGTCGTCACCGGCCTACTAGCTGCCACTGATCCTTTTTTCCTCTTTTCTGTTTATTGGTTTCACCTGTTTTGTGTTTGGTTAATTAGTTGGGCTATATTACCAGCAGGCCCGCCTGCTATTTGTGCGGGATTGTTTGTGTAACTAGGGTGCACGTTTGAGGTATACGTGTTTCGTGGGTTTTGCTGGACTGTTGCAGTCCCCGGTTTTGGGGCATTTGTTTTGTGTGCGCCCTGTGTTTTGTGGGGTGGCTTATGTTCACCATTTTGTGCATTAAATTAGCACTACCACTGAACTCTCTGCTTCCTGCGCCTGACTTCGCACCCACTACACCCAGATCGTTACAGATACGATATGTATTCAGATTCTCATGATTCTATATGTATTCAGATTCTCATGATTCTATATGTATTGTGATTCTCATGATTCAATATGTATTGTGATTCTCATGATTCTATATGTATTCAGATTCTCATGATTCTATATGTATTGTGATTCTCATGATTCTATGCGTATTGTGATTCTCATGATTCTATATGTATTGTGATTCTCATGATTCTATATGTATTCAGATTCTCATGATTCTATATGTATTGTGATTCTCATGATTCTATGCGTATTGTGATTCTCATGATTCTATATGTATTGTGATTCTCATGATTCTATGCGTATTGTGATTCTCATGATTCTTGTGATTCTCATGATTCTATATGTATTCAGATTCTCATGATTCTATATGTATTGTGATTCTCATGATTCTATATGTATTTAGATTCTCATGATTCTATATGTATTGTGATTCTCACGATTCTATATGTATTGTGATTCTCATGATTCTATATGTATTGTGAATCTCATGATTCTATATGTATTGTGATTCTCATAATTCTATATGTATTGTGATTCTCACGATTCTATATGTATTGTGATTCTCATGATTCTATATGTATTGTGATTCTCATGATTCTATATGTATTGTGATTCTCATGATTCTATATGTATTGTGATTCTCATGATTCTATATGTATTGTGATTCTCATGATTCTATATGTATTGTGATTCTCATGATTGTGATTCTCATGATGTATCGTGATTCAATACTGTGATTTTATTGCAATTCGATGTTCCAAACATATTACTCACCACATGTCTGCTGCAGAGGGACAAGAGAGAGACGTGAGAAAAACAGTTTTGATCAGTCATGGAAATAAAAGTGCTGAAAACAAATTGGCTCCCTATTTAAAAAGAAGATGGACAACCAGCTATGAAGGAAACAATACAGGTGTTTTGGTGCAGGTACAGCCAACTAGTGCAAAAATATTATTGCGATATTGTCTAAATGATACGATATATCATGAAAAATATATGTAACTGCATCGATTTTTTCCCCCATCGCTAATTGAAATGAACTCAAAAAGCAGAGAGTCTGTTCTAGACTAATTGTAGAGATGCAGTGTTTGGGACAGGATTTAGTGAGCAGAAGATGGAGGAGTGTGTGTGTATGTGTGCAGGTCTCTCCATCCCCTCAGTGTGAACACAGGGCTGATAAGTGGGTAACAAGACAACAGCCCAGCGCTATCTCTGGACAACAGGCCTGGATGGACCACAGCTCACTGTCTGCTTCAGGGGGCTGGCGCACACACACACACACACACACACACACACACACACACACACACACACACACACACACACACACACACACACACACACACACACACACACACACACACACACACACACACACACACACACACACACACACACACACACACACACACAAAGAGGCTGTAGGATTTTATTTTGGTCCTATTTTTCTCTATAACCCTTTTGAAACCCTTCCACTCCCTCTCTTCTTCTCTCTATCTCTGCAGATCCCCTCGCTCCAAAACATGACTTCTTCTCTCTATCTCTGCAGATCCCCTCGCTCCAAAACATGACTTCTTCTCTCTATCTCTGCAGATCCCCTCGCTCCAAAACAGGACTTCTTCTCTCTATCTCTGCAGATCCCCTCGCTCCAAAACATGACTTCTTCTCTCTATCTCTGCAGATCCCCTCGCTCCAAAACAGGACTTCTTCTCTCTATCTCTGCAGATCCCCTCGCTCCAAAACATGACTTCTTCTCTCTATCTCTGCAGATCCCCTCGCTCCAAAACATGACTTCTTCTCTCTATCTCTGCAGATCCCCTCGCTCCAAAACATGACTTCTTCTCTCTATCTCTGCAGATCCCCTCGCTCCAAAACAGGACTTCTTCTCTCTATCTCTGCAGATCCCCTCGCTCCAAAACAGGACTTCTTCTCTCTATCTCTGCAGATCCCCTCGCTCCAAAACATGACTTCTTCTCTCTATCTCTGCAGATCCCCTCGCTCCAAAACAGGACTTCTTCTCTCTATCTCTGCAGATCCCCTCGCTCCAAAACATGACTTCTTCTCTCTATCTCTGCAGATCCCCTCGCTCCAAAACATGACTTCTTCTCTCTATCTCTGCAGATCCCCTCGCTCCAAAACAGGACTTCTTCTCTCTATCTCTGCAGATCCCCTCGCTCCAAAACATGACTTCTTCTCTCTATCTCTGCAGATCCCCTCGCTCCAAAACATGACTTCTTCTCTCTATCTCTGCAGATCCCCTCGCTCCAAAACAGGACTTCTTCTCTCTATCTCTGCAGATCCCCTCGCTCCAAAACATGACTTCTTCTCTCTATCTCTGCAGATCCCCTCGCTCCAAAACATGACTTCTTCTCTCTATCTCTGCAGATCCCCTCGCTCCAAAACATGACTTCTTCTCTCTATCTCTGCAGATCCCCTCGCTCCAAAACAGGACTTCTTCTCTCTATCTCTGCAGATCCCCTCGCTCCAAAACAGGACTTCTTCTCTCTATCTCTGCAGATCCCCTCGCTCCAAAACATGACTTCTTCTCTCTATCTCTGCAGATCCCCTCGCTCCAAAACAGGACTTCTTCTCTCTATCTCTGCAGATCCCCTCGCTCCAAAACAGGACTTCTTCTCTCTATCTCTGCAGATCCCCTCGCTCCAAAACAGGACTTCTTCTCTCTATCTCTGCAGATCCCCTCGCTCCAAAACATGACTTCTTCTCTCTATCTCTGCAGATCCCCTCGCTCCAAAACATGACTTCTTCTCTCTATCTCTGCAGATCCCCTCGCTCCAAAACAGGACTTCTTCTCTCTATCTCTGCAGATCCCCTCGCTCCAAAACAGGACTTCTTCTCTCTATCTCTGCAGATCCCCTCGCTCCAAAACAGGACTTCTTCTCTCTATCTCTGCAGATCCCCTCGCTCCAAAACAGGACTTCTTCTCTCTATCTCTGCAGATCCCCTCGCTCCAAAACAGGACTTCTTCTCTCTATCTCTGCAGATCCCCTCGCTCCAAAACAGGACTTCTTCTCTCTATCTCTGCAGATCCCCTCGCTCCAAAACAGGACTTCTTCTCTCTATCTCTGCAGATCCCCTCGCTCCAAAACAGGACTTCTTCTCTCTATCTCTGCAGATCCCCTCGCTCCAAAACATGACTTCTTCTCTCTATCTCTGCAGATCCCCTCGCTCCAAAACATGACTTCTTCTCTCTATCTCTGCAGATCCCCTCGCTCCAAAACAGGACTTCTTCTCTCTATCTCTGCAGATCCCCTCGCTCCAAAACATGACTTCTTCTCTCTATCTCTGCAGATCCCCTCGCTCCAAAACATGACTTCTTCTCTCTATCTCTGCAGATTCCCTCGCTCCAAAACAGGACTTCTTCTCTCTATCTCTGCAGATCCCCTCGCTCCAAAACATGACTTCTTCTCTCTATCTCTGCAGACCCAATCGCTCCAAATGTGACTTTTAAATCAACTGCTTTTTCCCTGTTTCACCCATAGCCTGTAGCGAGGAACATGGAAGGCAGAAAACTTGTCAACTTTGCAGGGAAAGTGAAAATGAGAAAGAGGGAGAGAAGGAGGGAGGAAAGGGAGAATGAAAGGGATAGAGTGGGAGGGAGAGAGAGAGTGAGGGCGAGAGTGGGTGGGAGAGAGAGAGAGTGAGGGAGTGAGAGTGAGGGAGAGAGGGAAGGAGAGGGAGAGTGAAGGAGAGAGAGGGGGGAGAGTGAGGGTCTTGACAGCAGCCTCCTAATGAGGTAGATCTAGTCTTCCCTCCAGGTAACAGCCTGCATTGTTTTCCATTCATCCCTCTCTTCCTCCATCCTTCTCTCCCTCTCTTCCTCCACCCCGCTCTCCCTCTCTCCCTCCATCCCTCTCTCCTTCTCTCCCTCCATCCCTCTCTCCTTCTCTCCCTCCATCCCGCTCTCCTTCTCTCCCTCCATCCCTCTCTCCTTCTATCCCTCTCTCCTTCTCTTCCCTCTCTCCTTCTCTCCCTCCATCCCTCTCTTCTTCTCTCCCTCCATCCCTCCCTCCTTCTCTCCCTCTCTCCTTCTCTCCCTCTCTTCCCCCACTCAGGACTTCAAGGGCCCAGTGTGCAAACGCTAAGCCACCATCTGCACTGTGGAGAGAGATGACTAATGTGTGTGTGTGTGTGTATGTGCGTTTGCGCAGGCTGACAACATAACAATCATCTAATGACAAGACACCAACTATACAGTCCAATGGTTTTGTTTGGAAGGCGGTACAGAAATACCTACAGTAGTTGTTATCAGCAGCCTTGGCCACCCGTTATGATCTGTGCTATATTCCCCAGTCTCCTTCTCTCCACAACCTGGCCGCGGTACACACTGCCCATCTCACAGGGAGTGTGTGTGTGTGTGAGAGAGATAAAGGGCCCAGGTCTGTGTGTGTCTGTGTGCGTTTCGAGGGAGCTACCAATTTCTACACCACCCACCCATCTCTCTCTCTGCCCACAAGCCTCTCACCTGAATTATGCATCACAGAGACGGCTTCTCCATGTCTGCTGCTCAAGCACCAGGTGTGGGTCTACAATATATGCACACGACAAAGAGATGAGTGTTTCGACATGTGTGCATCTGTCCCTTTGGTCTGATAGAGGATCCACAGCAGGATCATAAAGAACATACAGTATATAGAATCAGAAAAGCAGTGAACTCCTACAATATCTTTGAATATACAGTTCACCAGTATCAAAGATCCCCAACATTGTTTAGTTTTTTCATTTAGCTTACTTTGGATATTTTCACGCTCCGCATAAGTGCACACTCTTACGATAGCCCCAAGCCAATGCATTGACCAGGAGTGGATTGTGCATTGCTACCATATCACTGGTCTTGTACACAGTGTGTTCTGTGGCAGGCAGGCAGCAGTGTTGGTTAGTTGGGTGGCTTGTCTAAGTCTCTGATGGCTGAGAAGATAACATCCAGGATTCAGCACGCATCACATCGCTCGCTCTCACATTGGGAGTTACTATGGCGACGAAGTTTGGAGAGTATCTAGGTCACGTTGCCACACCTCTCCAAACAAAAACAACACACAGTAGAAAGTTGGCTCTCTGTCGATATGGTCATTTTAAGATAATATTAGATAAAATATCCTTTGAGCTGACCACTGTAATGTTGAAAGGGGAAACGGAGGGAAAGACTTGAATAACCAACAAGGAAATGATCTGACTCAGTAATAAATTAGACTGCATTTATGTACCACAACTTTCATCAGTTCTTCCAGCATATCCCACTGTTGTGAGGTAATTCATCCTAACTTCACTAATGGGTGAATCCTGAAACTTCAAAGTAGTCAAGTTTTGACTTTGTCTCCCATTGACATCAATGCTTGACTAAGTGAAAATGTGACTTGAGTGGAAGTAAGGATTCACCCCTAACAATGCTCTGCACCCCCTAACAATGATCTGCACCCCCTAACAATGATCTGCACCCCCTAACAATGCTCTGCACCCCCTAACAATGATCTGCACCCCCTAACAATGATCTGCACCCCGTAACAATGATCTGCACCCCCTAACAATGATCTGCACCCCCTAACAATGATCTGCACCCCCTAACAATGATCTGCACCCATAACAATGATCTGCACCCCCTAACAATGATCTGCACCCCCTAACAATGATCTGCACCCCCTAACAATGATCTGCACCCTTAACAATGATCTGCACCCCCTAACAATGATCTGCACCCCCTAACAATGATCTGCACCCCCTAACAATGATCTGCACCCCCTAACAATGATCTGCACCCCCTAACAATGATCTGCACCACCTAACAATGATCTGCATCCCCTAACAATGATCTGCACCCCCTAACAATGCTCTGCACCCCCTAACAATGATCTGCACCCCATAACAATGATCTGCACCCCCTAACAATGATCTGCACCCCATAACAATGATCTGCACCCCCTAACAATGATCTGCATCCCCTAACAATGGTCTGCATCCCCTAACAATGGTCTGCATCCCCTAACAATGATCTGCACCCCCTAACAATGATCTGCACCCCCTAACAATGATCTGCATCCCCTAACAATGGTCTGCATCCCCTAACAATGTTCTGCACCCCCTAACAATGATCTGCACCCCCTAACAATGATCTGCACCCCCTAACAATGATCTGCACCCCCTAACAATGATCTGCATCCCTTAACAATGTGCTGCATCCCCTAACAATGCTCTGCACCCCCTAACAATGATCTGCACCCCCTAACAATGATCTGCACCCCCTAACAATGATCTGCACCCCCTAACAATGATCTGCATCCCCTAACAATGATCTGCACCCCCTAACAATGCTCTGCACCCCCTAACAATGATCTGCACCCCATAACAATGATCTGCACCCCCTAACAATGATCTGCACCCCATAACAATGATCTGCACCCCCTAACAATGATCTGCATCCCCTAACAATGGTCTGCATCCCCTAACAATGTTCTGCACCCCCTAACAATGATCTGCACCCCCTAACAATGATCTGCATCCCCTAACAATGATCTGCACCCCCTAACAATGCTCTGCACCCCCTAACAATGCTCTGCACCCCCTAACAATGCTCTGCACCCCCTAACAATGATCTGCATCCCCTAACAATGCTCTGCATCCCTTAACAATGTGCTGCATCCCCTAACAATGCTCTGCACCCCCTAACAATGCTCTGCACCCCCTAACAATGCTCTGCACCCCTAACAATGCTCTGCACCCCCTAACAATGCTCTGCACCCCCTAACAATGATCTGCATCCCCTAACAATGATCTCCACCCCCTAACAATGCTCTGCACCCCCTAACAATGCTCTGCACCCCCTAACAATGATCTGCATCCCCTAACAATGCTCTGCATCCCTTAACAATGTGCTGCATCCCTTAACAATGCTCTGCACCCCCTAACAATGCTCTGCGCCCCCTAACAATGCTCTGCACCCCCTAACAATGCTCTGCACCCCCTAACAATGCTCTGCACCCCCTAACAATGCTCTGCATCCCCTAACAATGATCTGCACCCCGTAACAATGATCTGCACCCCGTAACAATGATCTGCACCCCCTAACAATGCTCTGCATCCCTTAACAATGATCTGCACCCCCTAACAATGATCTGCACCCCCTAACAATGCTCTGCACCCCCTAACAATGCTCTGCACCCCCTAACAATGCTCTGCACCCCCTAACAATGCTCTGCACCCCCTAACAATGCGCTGCATCCCTTAACAATGTGCTGCATCCCCTAACAAAGCTCTGCACCCCCTAACAATGCTCTGCACCCCCTAACAATGCTCTGCACCCCTAACAATGCTCTGCATCCCCTAACAATGCTCTGCACCCCCTAACAATGCTCTGCGCCCCCTAACAATGCTCTGCACCCCCTAACAATGCTCTGCACCCCCTAACAATGCTCTGCACCCCCTAACAATGCTCTGCATCCCCTAACAATGATCTGCACCCCGTAACAATGATCTGCACCCCGTAACAATGATCTGCACCCCCTAACAATGCTCTGCATCCCTTAACAATGATCTGCACCCCCTAACAATGATCTGCACCCCCTAACAATGCTCTGCACCCCCTAACAATGCTCTGCACCCCCTAACAATGCTCTGCACCCCCTAACAATGCTCTGCACCCCCTAACAATGCGCTGCATCCCTTAACAATGTGCTGCATCCCCTAACAATGTGCTGCATCCCCTAACAAAGCTCTGCACCCCCTAACAATGCTCTGCATCCCTTAACAATGATCTGCACCCCCTAACAATGATCTGCACCCCCTAACAATGCTCTGCACCCCCTAACAATGCTCTGCACCCCTAACAAAGCTCTGCACCCCCTAACAATGCTCTGCACCCCCTAACAATGCTCTGCACCCCCTAACAATGCTCTGCACCCCTAACAGTGCTCTGCACCCCTAACAATGCTCTGCACCCCCTAAAAATGCTCTGCACCCCCTAACAATGCTCTGCACCCCTAACAGTGCTCTGCACCCCTAACAAAGCTCTGCATCCCCTAACAAAGCTCTGCACCCCGTAACAATGCTCTGCACCCCTAACAATGCTCTGCATCCCCTAACAATGTGCTGCATCCCCTAACAATGCTCTGCACCCCTAACAATGCTCTGCATCCCCTAACAAAGCTCTGCACCCCTAACAATGCTCTGCACCCCTAACAAAGCTCTGCACCCCTAACAATGCTCTGCATCCCCTAACAAAGCTCTGCACCCCTAACAATGCTCTGCATCCCCTAACAAAGCTCTGCACCCCTAACAATGCTCTGCATCCCCTAACAAAGCTCTGCACCCCTAACAATGCTCTGCACCCCTAACAATGCTCTGCACCCCTAACAATGCTCTGCACCCCTAACAATGCTCTGCACCCCTAACAATGCTCTGCACCCTTAACAATGCTCTGCATCCCTTAACAATGCTCTGCATCACCTAACAATGTGCTGCATCCCTTAACAATGTGCTGCATCCCTAACAATGCTCTGCACCCCTAACAATGCTCTGCACCCCTAACAATGCTCTGCATCCCCTAACACAGCTCTGCATCCCCTAACAAAGGGGATGTGTCACGGAGGCGCTCCGCACTGCTAAAGCTAACTCTCTCTCCTCTGCTCTCATCCTTCTAGACCTATCGGCTGCCTTTGATACTGTGAACCATCAGATCCTCCTCTCCACCCTCTCCGAGTTGGGCATCTCCGGCGCGGCCCACGCTTGGATTGCGTCCTACCTGACAGGTCGCTCCTACCAGGTGGCGTGGCGAGAATCTGTCTCCTCACCACGTGCTCTCACCACTGGTGTCCCCCAGGGCTCTGTTCTAGGCCCTCTCCTATTCTCGCTATACACCAAGTCACTTGGCTCTGTCATAACCTCACATGGTCTCTCCTATCATTGCTATGCAGACGACACACAATTAATCTTCTCCTTTCCCCCTTCTGATAACCAGGTGGCGAATCGCATCTCTGCATGTCTGGCAGACATATCAGTGTGGATGACGGATCACCACCTCAAGCTGAACCTCGGCAAGACGGAGCTGCTCTTCCTCCCGGGGAAGGACTGCCCGTTCCATGATCTCGCCATCACGGTTGACAACTCCATTGTGTCCTCCTCCCAGAGCGCTAAGAACCTTGGCGTGATCCTGGACAACACCCTGTCGTTCTCAACTAACATCAAGGCGGTGGCCCGTTCCTGTAGGTTCATGCTCTACAACATCCGCAGAGTACGACCCTGCCTCACACAGGAAGCGGCGCAGGTCCTAATCCAGGCACTTGTCATCTCCCGTCTGGATTACTGCAACTCGCTGTTGGCTGGGCTCCCTGCCTGTGCCATTAAACCCCTACAACTCATCCAGAACGCCGCAGCCCGTCTGGTGTTCAACCTTCCCAAGTTCTCTCACGTCACCCCGCTCCTCCGCTCTCTCCACTGGCTTCCAGTTGAAGCTCGCATCCGCTACAAGACCATGGTGCTTGCTTACGGAGCTGTGAGGGGAACGGCACCTCCGTACCTTCAGGCTCTGATCAGGCCCTACACCCAAACAAGGGCACTGCGTTCATCCACCTCTGGCCTGCTCGCCTCCCTACCTCTGAGGAAGTACAGTTCCCGCTCAGCCCAGTCAAAACTGTTCGCTGCTCTGGCACCCCAATGGTGGAACAAACTCCCTCACGACGCCAGGACAGTGGAGTCAATCACCACCTTCCGGAGACACCTGAAACCCCACCTCTTTAAGGAATACCTAGGATAGGATAAAGTAATCCTTCTAACCCCCCGCCCCCCCCCCCCCCCTTAAAAGATTTAGATGCACTATTGTAAAGTGGCTGTTCCACTGGATATCATAAGGTGAATGCACCAATTTGTAAGTCGCTCTGGATAAGAGCGTCTGCTAAATGACTTAAATGTAAATGACTTAAATGTAAACAAAGCTCTGCATCCCTTAACAATGCTCTGCACCCTTAACAATGCTCTGCACCCTTAACAATGCTCTGCATCCCCTAACAATGCTCTGCATCCCCTAACAAAGCTCTGCACCCTTAACAATGCTCTGCATCCCCTAACAATGCTCTGCATCCCCTAACAAAGCTCTGCATCCCCTAACAAAGCTCTGCATCCCTTAACAATGCTCTGCACCCTTAACAATGCTCTGCATTCCCTAACAATGCTCTGCATCCCCTAACAAAGCTCTGCATCCCCTAACAAAGCTCTGCACCCCTAACAAGGCTCTGCACCCTTAACAAAGCTCTGCATCCCCTAACAAAGCTCTGCATCCCTTAACAAAGCTCTGCACCCCTAACAAAGCTCTGCATCCCCTAACAATGCTCTGCATCCCCTAACAATGCTCTGCATCCCCTAACAATGCTCTGCATCCCCTAACAAAGCTCTGCATCCCTTAACAATGCTCTGCATCCCCTAACAATGCTCTGCATCCCCTAACAATGCTCTGCATCCCCTAACAATGCTCTGCATCCCCTAACAATGCTCTGCATCCCCTAACAAAGCTCTGCATCCCTTAACAATGCTCTGCATCCCCTAACAATGCTCTGCATCCCCTAACAATGCTCTGCATCCCCTAACAATGCTCTGCATCCCCTAACAATGCTCTGCATCCCTTAACAATGCTCTGCATCCCCTAACAATGCTCTGCATCCCCTAACAAAGCTCTGCATCCCTTAACAATGCTCTGCATCCCCTAACAATGCTCTGCATCCCCTAACAATGCTCTGCATCCCCTAACAATGCTCTGCACCCCTAACAAAGCTCTGCATCCCCTAACAATGCTCTGCATCCCCTAACAAAGCTCTGCACCCCTAACAATACTCTGCATCCCCTAACAATGCTCTGCATCCCCTAACAAAGCTCTGCATCACCTAACAATGTGCTGCATCCCTTAACAATGTGCTGCATCCCCTAACAATGCTCTGCACCCCTAACAATGCTCTGCACCCCTAACAATGCTCTGCATCCCCTAACAATGCTCTGCACCCCTAACAAAGCTCTGCATCCCTTAACAATGCTCTGCACCCTTAACAAAGCTCTGCATCCCCTAACAATGATCTGCACCCCCTAACAATGCTCTGCACCCTTAACAATGCTCTGCATCCCCTAACAAAGCTCTGCATCCCCTAACAAAGCTCTGCACCCCTAACAATGCTCTGCACCCTTAACAAAGCTCTGCATCCCCTAACAAAGATCTGCATCCCTTAACAATGCTCTGCACCCTTAACAAAGCTCTGCATCCCCTAACAATGATCTGCACCCCCTAACAATGCTCTGCACCCTTAACAATGCTCTGCATCCCCTAACAAAGCTCTGCATCCCCTAACAAAGCTCTGCATCCCCTAACAAAGCTCTGCATCCCCTAACAAAGCTCTGCATCCCTTAACAATGCTCTGCATCCCCTAACAAAGCTCTGCATCCCCTAACAAAGCTCTGCATCCCCTAACAAAGCTCTGCATCCCTTAACAATGCTCTGCATCCCCTAACAAAGCTCTGCATCCCTTAACAATGCTCTGCACCCTTAACAATACTCTGCATCTCCTAACAATGCTCTGCATCCCCTAACAATGCTCTGCATCCCCTAACAATGCTCTGCATCCCCTAACAATGCTCTGCATCCCCTAACAAAGCTCTGCACCCCTAACAATACTCTGCATCCCCTAACAATGCTCTGCATCCCCTAACAAAGCTCTGCATCCCTTAACAATGCTCTGCATCCCCTAACACTGCTCTGCATCCCCTAACAATGCTCTGCATCCCCTAACAATGCTCTGCATCCCCTAACAATGCTCTGCATCCCTTAACAATGCTCTGCATCCCCTAACAATGCTATGCATCCCCTAACAAAGCTCTGCATCCCTTAACAATGCTCTGCATCCCTAACAATGCTCTGCATCCCCTAACAAAGCTCTGCACCCCTAACAATGCTCTGCATCCCTTAACAATGCTCTGCATCCCTAACAATGCTCTGCATCCCCTAACAATGCTCTGCATCCCTTAACAATGCTCTGCATCCCCTAACAATGCTCTGCATCCCTTAACAATGCTCTGCATCCCCTAACAATGCTCTGCATCCCCTAACAAAGCTCTGCATCCCTTAACAATGCTCTGCATCCCCTAACAATGCTCTGCATCCCCTAACAAAGCTCTGCACCCCTAACAATACTCTGCATCCCCTAACAATGCTCTGCATCCCCTAACAATGATCTGCATCCCCTAACAATGCTCTGCATCCCCTAACAATGCTCTGCATCCCCTAACAAAGCTCTGCACCCCTAACAATACTCTGCATCCCCTAACAAAGCTCTGCATCCCTTAACAATGCTCTGCATCCCCTAACAATGCTCTGCATCCCCTAACAATGCTCTGCATCCCTTAACAATGCTCTGCATCCCCTAACAATGCTCTGCATCCCCTAACAATGCTCTGCACCCCTAACAATGCTCTGCATCCCCTAACAATGCTCTGCATCCCCTAACAATGCTCTGCATCCCCTAACAAAGCTCTGCATCCCTTAACAATGCTCTGCATCCCCTAACAATGCTCTGCATCCCCTAACAATGCTCTGCATCCCCTAACAATGCTCTGCATCCCTTAACAATGCTCTGCATCCCCTAACAATGCTCTGCATCCCCTAACAAAGCTCTGCATCCCTTAACAATGCTCTGCATCCCCTAACAATGCTCTGCACCCCTAACAATGCTCTGCAACCTTAACAAAGCTCTGCATCCCCTAACAAAGCTCTGCATCCCTTAACAATGCTCTGCACCCTTAACAAAGCTCTGCATCCCCTAACAATGATCTGCACCCCCTAACAATGCTCTGCACCCTTAACAATGCTCTGCATCCCCTAACAAAGCTCTGCATCCCCTAACAAAGCTCTGCACCCCTAACAATGCTCTGCACCCTTAACAAAGCTCTGCATCCCCTAACAAAGCTCTGCATCCCTTAACAATGCTCTGCACCCTTAACAATGCTCTGCACCCCTAACAATGCTCTGCATCCCCTAACAATGCTCTGCACCCTTAACAAAGCTCTGCATCCCCTAACAAAGCTCTGCATCCCCTAACAAAGCTCTGCATCCCTTAACAATGCTCTGCACCCTTAACAATGCTCTGCATCCCCTAACAATGCTCTGCATCCCCTAACAATGCTCTGCATCCCCTAACAAAGCTCTGCACCCCTAACAATACTCTGCATCCCCTAACAATGCTCTGCATCCCCTAACAAAGCTCTGCATCCCTTAACAATGCTCTGCATCCCCTAACAATGCTCTGCATCCCCTAACAATGCTCTGCATCCCTTAACAATGCTCTGCATCCCCTAACAATGCTCTGCATCCCTTAACAATGCTCTGCATCCCCTAACAATGCTCTGCATCCCCTAACAAAGCTCTGCATCCCTTAACAATGCTCTGCATCCCCTAACAATGCTCTGCATCCCCTAACAATGCTCTGCACCCCTAACAATGCTCTGCATCCCCTAACAATGCTCTGCATCCCCTAACAAAGCTCTGCACCCCTAACAATACTCTGCATCCCCTAACAATGCTCTGCATCCCCTAACAAAGCTCTGCATCCCTTAACAATGCTCTGCATCACCTAACAATGTGCTGCATCCCTTAACAATGTGCTGCATCCCCTAACAATGCTCTGCATCCCCTAACAAAGCTCTGCATCCCCTAACAAAGCTATGCATCCCTTAACAATGCTCTGCACCCCTAACAATGATCTGCACCCCCTAACAAAGCTCTGCATCCCCTAACAAAGCTCTGCACCCCTAACAATGCTCTGCATCCCCTAACAAAGCTCTGCATCCCCTAACAAAGCTCTGCACCCCTAACAATGCTCTGCACCCTTAACAAAGCTCTGCATCCCCTAACAAAGCTCTGCATCCCTTAACAATGCTCTGCACCCTTAACAAAGCTCTGCATCCCCTAACAATGATCTGCACCCCCTAACAATGCTCTGCACCCTTAACAATGCTCTGCATCCCCTAACAAAGCTCTGCATCCCCTAACAAAGCTCTGCATCCCCTAACAAAGCTCTGCATCCCTTAACAATGCTCTGCATCCCCTAACAAAGCTCTGCATCCCTTAACAATGCTCTGCACCCTTAACAAAGCTCTGCATCCCCTAACAATGATCTGCACCCCCTAACAATGCTCTGCACCCTTAACAATGCTCTGCATCCCCTAACAAAGCTCTGCATCCCCTAACAAAGCTCTGCATCCCCTAACAAAGCTCTGCATCCCTTAACAATGCTCTGCATCCCCTAACAAAGCTCTGCATCCCCTAACAAAGCTCTGCATTCCCTAACAATGCTCTGCATCCCCTAACAATGCTCTGCACCCCTAACAATGCTCTGCATCCCCTAACAATGCTCTGCATCCCCTAACAATGCTATGCATCCCCTAACAATGCTCTGCATCCCCTAACAAAGCTCTGCATCCCCTAACAAAGCTCTGCATTCCTTAACAATGCTCTGCAACAAAGCTCTGCACCCCTAACAATGCTCTGCAACAAAGCTCTGCATCCCTTAACAATGCTCTGCAACAAAGCTCTGCACCCCTAACAATGCTCTGCAACAATGCTCTGCATCCCCTAACAATGCTCTGCACCCCTAACAATGCTCTGCATCCCCTAACAATGCTCTGCATCTCCTAACAATGCTCTGCACCCCTAACAATGCTCTGCATCCCCTAACAATGCTCTGTATCCCCTAACAATGCTCTGCACCCCTAACAATGCTCTGCACCCCTAACAATGCTCTGCATCCCCTAACAAAGCTCTGCATCCCTTAACAATGCTCTGCACCCCTAACAATGCTCTGCATCCCCTAACAATGCTCTGCATCCCCTAACAAAGCTCTGCATCCCTTAACAATGCTCTGCACCCTCTGAGGTGATGCTCTTATTGTAGCCATTTTGTGCCAGAATTCCCTCCATACAGTGCCTTCAGAAAGTATTCAAACCCCTTGGCTTTTTCCACATTTTGTTGTGTTACAGCCTGAATGTAACACTTATTAAATTGTCACTATACACAATACCACATAATGTCAAAGTGAAACTGTTTTTTTTCAACTTTAAAAAATGTTTTACAAATGAAAAGCTGAAATGTCTTGAGTCAATAAGTATTCAACCCCTTTGTTATGGCAAGCCTAAATAAGTTCAGGAGTACAAATTTGCTTAACAAGTCACATAAGAAGTTGCATGGACTCACTCTGCGTACAATAATAGTGTTTAAATTATTTTTGAAAGACTACCTCATCGCTGTACCCCACACATACAATTATCTGTAAGGTGCTGAAGTTGAGCAGTGAATTTCAAACACAGATTCAACCACACAGACCAGGGAGGTTTTTCAATGCCTCACAAAGAAGGGCACCTAAAGCAGACATTGTTACGGCTCTCGTTTGTCGAAGGAAGAGTGGACCAAAGCGCAGCGTGGAAAGTGTTCATGATACTTATATTTCAAAAACACTCAAACAAAATAACAAACGTGAAAACGAAAGCGCACAGTTCTGTCAGGCAGAAAACACGAAACAGAAAACAAGATCCCACAAAACCCAACGCAGGCCCCGCTCCGGCTTTAGGCTCCCCCCACTTCGGTGGCGCCTCTGGTGCAGGGATCGTTACCGGGGCCTCCGGA
Source organism: Salvelinus namaycush (assembly GCF_016432855.1). Lineage (NCBI taxonomy): Eukaryota > Metazoa > Chordata > Actinopteri > Salmoniformes > Salmonidae > Salvelinus > Salvelinus namaycush. Next base: position 43,930,881 of record NC_052317.1, read on the forward strand.
CCGTAGATCGTCGCTGCAGGCTCCGGCCTGTGGACCGTCGCTGCAGGCTCCGGACTGGGGACCGTCGCTGGAGGCTCCGGACTGGGGACCGTCGCTGGAGGCTCCGGACTGGGGACCGTCGCTGGAGGCTCCGGACTGGGGACCGTCGCTGAAGGCTCCGGACCGGGGACCGTCGCTGCAGGCTCCGTGCCATGGATCATCGCTACAGGCTCCGGGCCATGGATCATCGCTGGAGGCTTTGTGCTATGGATTATCACTACAGGCTCCGGGCCATGGATCATCACTGGAGGCTTCGAGCCATGGATCATCACTGGAGGCTCCGGGCCATGGATCATCACTGGAGGCTTCGTGCCATGGATCATCACTGGAGGCTTCGTACGTGGAGCCGGAACAGGTCTCACCGGACTGAGGAGACGTACTGGAAGCCTGGTACGTGGAGCTGCCACAACGCGTCCTGGCTGGATACTCACTTTAGCTCGGTGAGTGTGGAGAGCTGGCACAGGACGCACTGGGCTAAGAAGGCGCACTGGAGGCATAGTGCGTATAGCCGGTGCAGGATATACTGGACCGTGGAGGCGCACTGGAGGTCTGGAGCGTAGAGCTGGCACAACGCGTCCTGGCTGAATCCCCCCTGTAGCACGGCAAGTGCGGGGAGCTGGCACAGGCCGCACTGGGTTGTGCTGGCGAACTGGGGGTACCGTGCGTAGAGCACCGGAGACCAGGAGCGCTATGCCGGCACAATCCGTCCTGGCTGAATGCCCACTCTAGCACGGCAACTGCGGGGAGCTTGCACCGAGCGCACCGGGCTGTGGATGCGGACTGAAGGCACGGTGCGCAGAACCGGAAAACGTGGCACTTGAACAGTGACCAACTCCTCATTGTATTTACAGGGAGTTGGTTCTGGTTCACCCCTTAGTTCCGTTCGTTCCGCTCGCCAACCTGTGTGCCCACCCCAATTTTGGGGGGAGGCTGCCTCTCTTGCTTCCGTCATTGCCATGACTCTGGTATCGCCGTCGTTCCTCCCTCGCTGCTTCCGCCTGTTTCCACGGCAGGCTCTCATGCCCTGCCATTACCTCCTCCCATGTCCATGATGTCCTCCGCTCCGGGGCACGCTGCTTGGTCCGTTGGTGGTGAGATCTTCTGTTACGGCTCTCGTTTGTCGAAGGAAGAGTGGACCAAAGCGCAGCGTGGAAAGTGTTCATGATACTTTAATTTCAAAAACACTCAAACAAAATAACAAACGTGAAAACGAAAGCGCACAGTTCTGTCAGGCAGAAAACACGAAACAGAAAACAAGATCCCACAAAACCCAAAAGGAAAAGAACAACTTATGTATGATCCTCAATCAGAGACAACGATAGACAGCTGCCTCTGATTGGGAAACACACACGGCCAAAAACAAATAAATAGAAAACATACACTTTCCCACCCGAGTCACACCCTGATCTAACCAAATAGAAAATAATAAGGAACTCTAAGGTCAGGGTGTGACAGACATTGAATATCCCTTTGAGCATGGTGGAGTAATTAATTACACTTTGGGTGTTGTATCAATATACCCAGTCACTACAAAGAAACAGCCTTCCTTGCTAACTCAGTTGCCGACGAGGAAGGAAGCCGCTAAGGGATTTCACCATGAAGCCAACGATGACTTTAAAACAGTTACAGAGTTTACGCCTCACAAACCCGGATCCGGGATCCCCCCCATCAAAAAAGCTGACTAGCATAGCCTAGCCTAAAGCCACAGGGATATCATATAATAAAATGTTCATGAAATCACAAGTCCAAGACACCAAATGAAAGATACACATCTTGTGAATCCAGCCATCATTTCTGATTTTTAAAATGTTTTACAGGGAAGACACAATATGTAAATCTATTAGCTAACCACGTTAGCAAAAGACACCACTTTTTTACTCCACCATTTTTTTACTCCATCAGTAGCTATCACAAATTCGACCAAATAAAGATATAAATAGCCACTAACCAAGAAACAACTTCATCAGATGACAGTCTGATAACATATTTATTGTATAGCATATGTTTTGTTAGAAAAATTTGCATATTTCAGGTATAAATCATAGTTTACCATTGCAGCCACCATCACAACTCTCACCAAAGCGACTAGAATAACTACAGAGACCATCGTGTATTACCTAATTACTCATCATAAAACATTTCTTAAAAATACACAGCGTACAGCAAATGAAAGACACAGATCTTGTGAATCCAGCCAATATTTCAGATTTTCTAAGTGTTTTACAGCGAAAACACAATATAGCGTTATATTAGCTTACCACAATAGCAAACATCACAACAGCATTGATTCAAGCCAAAAATAGCGATAACGTATAAACCACCAAAATATATTAATTTTTTCACTAACCTTCTCAGAATTCTTCAGATGACAGTCCTATAACATCATATTACACAATGCATATAGAGTTTGTTCGAAAATGTGCATATTTAGCGGCACAAATCGTGGTTATACAATGTGATTAGTGGCCAAAACTTCAAGCAATCTGTCCGGCGCCATCTTGGAGAGGCACCTATTCTAATCGAAAACTATTCATAAACTTGACTAAAAAATACAAGTTGGACAGCAAATGAAAGACAAATTAGTTCTTAATGCAATCGCTGTGTTACATTTTTAAAATTAACGTTACTTCAGCATACAGCGTGCGCTAAAGCGAGACCGCACCGAAATTCATGGCAGAATTATTATTTGACATTTGTCAACATAAGTACGAATTAACAACATAAAGATTGCTTACTATTTGCCGAGCTTCCATCAGAATCTTGGGCAAGGTGTCCTTTCTCCAGAACAATCGTCTTTTGGTTGAAAGATGTCCTCTTCTCATGTGGAAATAGCAGCTAACGATAGCCACCCACTGGAGAGGTGTCCAACTCGTGAAAGCGCATCATAAAGAAATCCAGGAAAATCGCAATAAACTGATATAAACTGCTATAAGTCGGTTTAAATTAACTACCTTATGATGTCTTTAACAACTATAACGAATAAAAACATGACCGGAGATACAGAACTGCTAAAACGAAAGCTTTGCAGGAGGCCATTGTGATGTCCCTTGATGCGCCAGGCGCCCCGTTGAAAAGAACGGTACTTCCGTTCCACGGTCTTATATAGGGCCCCAGATTGCGCAATCCACTCCATTCAAATTCTCCCCGCTTACTGACATCTAGAGGAAGGCGTATGCAGTGCATGTAGCCCGATGGCTTACATGGGGACTTATAAACTGACCTCAGAACAGGGACCTCGATTTCTGAAATCTCACTCCCTGACAGGAAATGTGCTGCAGAATGAGTTCTGTTTCACTCAGAGAAATAATTCAAACGGTTTTAGAAACTAGAGAGTGTTTTCTATCCAATAGTAATAATAATATGCATATTGTACGAGCAAGAATTGAGTACGAGGCAGTTTAATTTGGGAACGAATTTTTACAAAGTCGAAATGGCGCCCCCCTAGTGTCAAGAAGTTAATGGCTGTGCCAGGAGAAAACTGAGGATGGATCAACAACATTGTAGTTACTCCACGATACTAACCAAATTGACAGAGTGAAAAGAAGGAAGCCTGTGCAAAATAAAAATATTACAAAACATGCATCATGTTTGCAACAAGAAACTAAAGTAATACTGCAAAACATGTGGCAAAGCAATTCACTTTTTGTCCTGAATACAAAGTGTTATGCTTGGGGCAAATCAAATACAACACATTACTGAGTACCACTCTCCATATTTTCAAGCATAGTGGTGGATGCATCATGTTATGGGTATGTTTGTAATCGTTAAGGACTGGGGAGTTTTTCAGGATAAAAAAAAGGAATGGAGCTAAACACAAGCAAAATCCAAGAGGAAAACCTGGTTCAGTCTGCTTTCTACCAGACACTGGGAGATAAATTTACCTTTCAGCAGGACAATAACCTAAAACACAAGGCCAAATATACACTGGAGTTGCTTACCAAGAAGACATGTTCTTGAGGGGCCCGAGTTACAGTTTATACGTAAATCAGCTTGAAAATCTATGGCAAGATTTGAAAATGGTTGTCTAGCAATGATCAACAACCAATTTGACAGAGCTTGACGAACTTTGAAAAAAATAATGGGCAAATACTGTACAATCCAGGTGTGCAAAGCGCTTAGAGACTTACCCAGAAATACTCCGAGCTGGAATCACTGCCAAAGGTGATTCTAGCATGCATTGACTCTGTCTTTCATTTTCAATAAATTTGCAAAAATGGCTAGAAACACGTTTTCACTTTGTCATTATGGGGCATTGTGATGTCATTATGGGGTATTGTGATGTCATTATGGGGCATTGTGTGTGGATTTTTTAAGATATTGAATACATTTTGAATTCAGGCTGTAACAACAAAATGTTGAATAAGTAAAGTGGTATGAATACTTTCTGAAGGCACAGTACATCACCTGTACAGCAGAAGAAAGATGAGGAGTTGTTTTAGGCCAGTGTCCCCAAAATGGAGGGTTAGACAACCCACTGGTTGAGTGAAATAATTCCCCCTGAAAACCAAAAGACTGGGTTATGTTTTTTGGAGGGATTTAAAATAACTGGTTAGGCCTCCCGAGTGGTGCAGCGGTCTAAGGCATCGCAGTGCTAGAGGCATCACTACAGACCCGGGTTTGATCCCAGGCTGTATCACAACTGGCTGTGATCAGGAGTCCCATAGGGTGCCGCACAATTGGCCTATGCATGACTTGATCTTTGCCTCCCGAGCCCATTGGGGAGTTGCAGCGATGAGACAATATCAAAATTGGGGACAAAAAGGCTAAAAGCTTTTGAGTCAAGGATGAAACGGCGTAGAGATCCTCTGTATTAAAACCCACTCCTGCACAAACTCAAAGGACCAAAAGCTCTGAGGGAGACAAGCTGGAAAGAATCTAGAGCAAAACATGACTGCTGCTGCTGATACCACTGACATGCTTGGCAGCAGGCAACCATTTCAGTCGCTCTCCCTCTCTTCCTCTCTACAGTATCTACTGTTAGCCTGAAGAACAGAGGACACTATTACATTCATCACTAGCACTTCCATATAATTAGCCATTAAGTCACTGTGCTGGGTAGAGGTGCATTAGCCGCAGCTTAGCAATTACTTCATTATGCTACGCTAGCCCATTTAGCAACACTTTGTAATTAGCCATTATGTATTATCCATGAACCCTTTAAAAGACCCAGGCGGTGTGGTTGGAAGCAGTCTACTAGGGAATTAGGCTAGCACTTTAAAAGTAGCATTCCACCTATTGTAAAGTGTGAAATCCTATTGTAAGGAGTCACCACTTCCCTTCAAACTCTGACATTTAATTGTGATTTGGAAAAAGATTTGTGAAGGTTTACTTTACCAGGTTTCTCAGGTAATATCCATGTATCTTAATGAGACTAATCTGAATAAATAAAGGTGCAATAAATTACATTTAAAAATGAAGAAAAGTATGGTTGACTAAAGTAGTTAGCTCTTCACAATGGCTCATTGTGTGTTTCACTGCCCCTTTAAATGGCACCCGGGTGGACTTAAAAAAAAGAATATATACAAATTGAACCTTAATTTAACTAGGCAAGTCAGTTAAGAACAAATTCTTATTTACAATGACAGTCTACCGGGGAACAGTGGGTTAACTGCCTTGTTCAGAGGCAGAATGATAGATTTTTACCATGTCAGCTCAGGGATTCAATCCAGCAACCTTTCAGTTACTAGCCCAATTCTCTAACCACTAGGCCACCTGAGAGAAGAGGAGGAGAGATTTTGGCAGCAGCTGGAGAGAAGAAGGGAGGGAGGGAGGTTAAGTGGGCCAGTGTGTTTGCCAGCTCAAGGGGTCTCCCGTGGGACAGGGACCAGAGCAGTCCATCCGTGGTTCCAACGCCGATACACTAAGCAGCTCTTACTAGGCCAGGAGCAGCACAGGGAAGCCCCACTGACACAGATACCCGCTGATACCGGATGGTTAGGATTGGGGTAGGGTAATCTGATTCTAGATCTGTTCTCACTAGGCCATGAGAAACAGAGGAAAGTGTCACAGCCAGATGTACATGTGAGTGATCACCAACTCTGGTCCGACACAGCTCCTTCACAACATTAATCAAGGGGTGTTTCTCAAAATGCATACTTCCGTGCTCCGAGCACGCAAATTGGAGAACGGAAGGGTCGGAGTACGAGTCAAAATCAAACTATGCGAAACGGAGCACGGAGGGAACTTCTCGAATGCGTACTCTGTTTGTACATATTTTTAAGCACGCATCGATGCAAGCTTCAACGGAATGTATGCAAAGAAATATGACGCAACCATGTAAAAAAAATATGCAGCATTTCTTAAAATCAATGGTGGCCATTATTTGAGGTAAAGTGAGAGAAAATACATCCCAACTTCAGAATGAAATGTTGCCTATTCACATCTCATATTTTGCCCGACTAGAATATTTTATCTGGATATGTTAATAAATACATGTAGTGTTAATTTTGGCATGAATACCTGTCAATAGGGCTAACTGGCTAGCTACAACAAATCTTTGCTACTACTGTTAGCTAGCAAGATAGCCACAAAGAATTGTTGGCTAGCTACCCACAAAGAATTGTTAGCTAGCTACCCACAAAGAATTGTTAGCTAGCTACCCACAAAGAATTGTTAGCTAGCTACCCACAAAGAATTGTTAGCTAGCTACCCACAAAGAATTGTTAGCTAGCTACCCACAAAGAATTGTTAGCTAGCTACCCACAAAGAATTGACATCTACCTTGCATAACATTAGTTTAAGGTCATTTTTGCCTGTTGTGTATACTGTATATTCTTTCGTCTTTATTGCCATTGTCCTGGCTGGAAGAAGGTTCAGTGAATGGGGGGGTGCAGCGTAAGGTAATACAGTAGGGGGAGTGGGAGGTAATACAGTAGGGGGAGGGGGAGGTAATACAGTAGGGGGAGGTAATACAGTAGGGGGAGTGGGAGGTAATACAGTAGGGGGAGTGGGAGGTAATACAGTAGGGGGAGGGGGAGGTAATACAGTAGGGGGAGTGGGAGGTAATACAGTAGGGGGAGGTAATACAGTGGGGGGAGTGGGAGGTAATACAGTAGGGGGAGTGGGAGGTAATACAGTAGGGGGAGTGGGAGGTAATACAGTGGGGGGAGTGGGAGGTAAAACAGTGGGGGGAGTGGGAGGTAATACAGTGGGGGGAGTGGGAGGTAATACAGTAGGGGGAGTGGGAGGTAATACAGTATGGGGAGTGGGAGGTAATACAGTGGTGGGAGTGGGAGGTAATACAGTAGGGGGAGTGGGAGGTAATACAGTAGGGGGAGTGGGAGGTAATACAGTGGTGGGAGTGGGAGGTAATACAGTAGGGGGAGTGGGAGGTAATACAGTAGGGGGAGTGGGAGGTAATACAGTGGAGGGAGTGGGAGGTAATACAGTATGGGGAGTGGGAGGTAATACAGTATGGGGAGTGGGAGGTAATACAGTGGGGGGAGTGGGAGGTAATACAGTGGGGGGAGTGGGAGGTAATACAGTGGGGGGAGTGGGAGGTAATACAGTAGGGGGAGTGGGAGGTAATACAGTGGGGGGAGTGGGAGGTAATACAGTAGGGGGAGTGGGAGGTAATACAGTAGGGGGAGTGGGAGGTAATACAGTAGGGGGAGGTAATACAGTGGGGGGAGTGGGAGGTAATACAGTAGGGGGAGTGGGAGGTAATACAGTAGGGGGAGTGGGAGGTAATACAGTGGGGGGAGTGGGAGGTAAAACAGTGGGGGGAGTGGGAGGTAATACAGTGGGGGGAGTGGGAGGTAATACAGTAGGGGGAGTGGGAGGTAATACAGTATGGGGAGTGGGAGGTAATACAGTGGTGGGAGTGGGAGGTAATACAGTAGGGGGTGTGGGAGGTAATACAGTAGGGGGAGTGGGAGGTAATACAGTGGAGGGAGTGGGAGGTAATACAGTATGGGGAGTGGGAGGTAATACAGTGGGGGGAGTGGGAGGTAATACAGTGGGGGGAGTGGGAGGTAATACAGTAGGGGGAGTGGGAGGTAATACAGTAGGGGGAGTGGGAGGTAATACAGTGGAGGGAGTGGGAAGTAATACAGTAGGGGGAGTGGGAGGTAATACAGTAGGGGGAGTGGGAGGTAATACAGTAGGGGGAGTGGGAGGTAATACAGTGGGGGGAGTGGGAGGTAATACAGTGGGGGGAGTGGGAGGTAATACAGTAGGGGGAGTGGGAGGTAGTACAGTGGGGGGAGTGGGAGGTAATACAGTAGGGGGAGTGGGAGGTAGTACAGTAGAGGGAGTGGGAGGTAATACAGTGGGGGGAGTGGGAGGTAATACAGTGGGGGGAGTGGGAGGTAATACAGTGGGGGGAGTGGGAGGTAATACAGTAGGGGGAGTGGGAGGTAATACAGTGGTGGGAGTGGGAGGTAATACAGTAGGGGGAGTGGGAGGTAATACAGTAGGGGGAGTGGGAGGTAATACAGTAGGGGGAGTGGGAGGTAAAACAGTGGGGGGAGTGGGAGGTAATACAGTAGGGGGAGTGGAAGGTAATACAGTGGGAGGTAATACAGTGGGGGGAGTGGGAGGTAATACAGTGGGGGGAGTGTGAGGTAATACAGTAGAGGGAGTGGGAGGTAATACAGTAGGGGGAGTGGGAGGTAATACGTTCTCCACACTCTCGGCCTCAGAAGAACGTACTCTAGAGAACGTTCTCGGAGAATGCACTCCCACGTAGCTCAGTTAGTAGAGCATGGCGCTTGCCATGCCAGTGTTATGGGTTCTATTCCCAAAGGGGACCAGTACATAAAAGTATGCTCTCACTAAGCTCTCACTAAGTTGCTCTGGATAATAGTGTCTACGAAATGACAAAAAAATTAATGAAAACAATTTAATAATAATACAAGCAGTAGTACTAATATTGAGAAAGTCCCAAGGTCTTGACGACTGGTACTTTTCCGCTAAGTTCAAGCTAAAGACCCCCAAAAAACATTGAAGGGCAACTCTGCCACTTCTTAATGTCATATTCATTACCTTCAGCACCAAACCAGTGTGAAAATGGTGCTTTTCTATGTTTAATTCTACCCGCTGACATCATCAAAAGTTTAAACATTTAAAAAACAGTGATTTCAAACACTATGAGATTCGCAAGAAAATACCCTCCGGCTAGAAACTTTGAATCCTACCCTGTGATGTCACAGAAAAGCATGTTTTAGGCCCTTTTAACCACAGATCATATACATTTGCCATTTTCACAGATGTTAACACTGCTATTGTGCTGGAGATAATGAACATGAGGTTGAAAAGCTGCAGAATTGCCCTTTAACGAAGTCTGGACTGACAAATAGGTAACTTAACGAAAGAAAGTCACACAATCTTGCATTTTTACCTGATCCCAGTCACAGCTATGTGACCACCAACTCATTTGGGCGGCAGGTAGCTTAGCAGGCAGCAGGTAGTCAAGCGATTAGAGCATTAGGCCAGTAACTGAAAGGTTGTTAGTTCGAATCCCTGAGCAGAAGGTTGCCGTTGATAATGGCAGACTCTGGCTATGACCCCACTCATTGAAGGTGTCTCAGTGAGAGCAGGATATGCAAAAAAACACAATTCCAAATCACACGTGTGTATTAATACACACTTGTACATGTGTAATAGGACACATATAAGCACACAGCAACTCCCAAACAACAAAGTAAAGATGAGCTCATTTCTCTTACAAAACACAAACCCTTTTAATCCACTTCAACGTTACAGAGAGGCCTACAGTAGCCACTCGCGAAAACAGCAAATTAATTGTGTTTATTATGGTTGTATGTCCCCCACTGCAGGTGTATATCTAAGGAGGCAAAGAGGGGTGTTCACTGCTATCCAACGGGGTGGCTAGGGAAAGCTACCCATCAAACGCTGAGTGAGGAGACGCGGGGTCATTTATCAGGCTCTGCTTAGAGAGGATGGGCCTGCAGTTACCCTGTCCTTCACTGAGCAGGAGTGACCCCATGAAGTATGATGACTCAGTTGGTGGGAGCACATGTTTTGAAGAACCTGCACCTCATGCATATATTTATATGTACATATTCTTATTCCATGCCTTTAGATTTGTGTGTATTAGGTACTTGTTGGGGAATTGTTAGATTACTTGTTAGGTATTACTGCACTGTCAGAACTCGAAGCACAAGCATTTCGCTACACTCGCATTAACATCTGCTAACCATGTGTATGTGACCAATAAAATTTGATTTGATTTGATCATGACAAATAGAACAATAAGTTTATAACATTAATGTGCCCCACAGTTTTTAAATATTATCTTTTAAAACTACTACTTCTAGTTCATGGTTGTAGCCATCAATTGTCCCATTAACAATCACCCATATTAGCAAACTTGTGTCATTTCACACTTCTCTAGTATAGGCTACTTATCCTAATGAACAATATCAGCAAAATACTTGCGATAAGTGCTCAGTATGGTCGTTGTCGATCATTTTCAGTTTATTGTGCCAGCTCTACGGTGCACATATATAATTGTATTCACTTTATGGAATAAAAGTGTGTGATACATGTATATTTCTACTGTGAAATGAACCCTGAAGATACCTAAAGAGATATCCACATTAGCTGTGGGAGCTAACAGGTTTTCAGGTCACAGGAAAGGTCAAAGTTCACAAAACCACCTACGCTACACCTACATCCAAACCTCTCCACTTGACAATTGACTAGACTCACAGACTCAAAACCTTACCTCTCATACAGGACCCAGGAGGACTAGCAAAGCCTGAGGACGTGGGTGGACCCATTTCTACTGCTTCCACTCAAAAACAGAAGCCTCTGAAGAACAAACCAAACAAACAACAAACTAAGTTATACTGGAAGTTTGGGAGCAAGCGAAAGTCTGCTTCTCTGCCTCTTTCCTCGCTCCGTGCCATATTCGCCAGCCCCCACACGTGTGCGTTTGACCTCGCTCAACGTTCTTCCAAACACAGCCGCAACGAACGCTCACCTCGCCTGGGCTCTGAATGCGCCTCTTAAACGCTGCCGCGGTGCGTTCAACAACAGTAACTCACATGACTCACACTGGGACTGACCCTGATGGTTTAAGGAGCAGCAGCGCCAGTCAGCCGGCAAATGGAGGGAGCAGACATGGAGAACCATCCCTGATCAGGCAATACCATCCCCGGGCCGACCCACACATCCAAGGGCAGAGAGCGTCAACAATCTAGGCAGGGCCCCAGTGTCAATCATCAAGCTCACAGTTTCACTGCTTAAGTGGAGGGAGCAAGATAAACATATATGGAACTGAAATGACTGTAGATGAAAGTTATTGGCGAGCTTTTGAGGGAAACAGACGAAGATGTAGGACAGGGATGTCAAACTCTGTCACGCTCTGACCTTAGAGAGCCTTTTTATGTCTCTATTTTGGTTTGGTCAGGGTGTGATTTGGGTGGGCATTCTATGTTCTTTATTTCTTTGTTTCTGGCCGAGTGTGGTTCCCAATCAGAGGCAGCTGTCTATCGTTTTCTCTGATTGGGGATCATACTTAGGCAGCCCTTTTCCCTCCTTCTGTGTGAGATCTTGTTCTTTGTTTGTGTGCAGGTAGTTTGCACGACGAAGCTGTTCGGTCGTTGTATTCTTTATTGTTTTGTCTTTTCTAAAGTTTCACTTCGTTAATAAATTATGTGGAACTCAAAGAACACTGCGCCTTGGTCTCATCCTTCCGATGACAACCGTTACAAACTCATTCTACGGAGGGCTGAGTGTCTGCAGGTTTTTGCTTTTTCCTTTCAATTAAGACCTAGACAACCTGGTGAGGGGAGTTCCTTACTAATTAGTGACCTTAATTAATCAATCAAGTACAAGACTGGAGGACCATGTTACCAAGGCTGAGTGAAACAGGTGGATCAAGTTACCACGGCTGAGACTGGATGATCATGTTACCACGGCTGAGTGAGACTGGGGGATCATGTTACCACGGCTGAGTGAGACTGCAGGATCATGAGAACCCAAACAGTTACCAAGGCTGAGACTGCAGGATCATGAGAATCCAAACAGTTACCAAGGCTGAGACTGGAGGATCATGTTACCACGGCTGAGTGAGCCTGGAGGATCATGTTACCACGGCTGAGCGAGACAGGAGGATTATGAGAAACCACAGTGTTACCAAGGCTGAGACTGGAGGGTCATGAGAAACCACAGTGTTACCAAGGCTGAGACTGGAGGGTCATGAGAAACCACAGTGTTACCAAGGCTGAGACTGGAGGATCATGAGAAACCACAGTGTTACCAAGGCTGAGACTGGAGGATCATGAGAAACCACAGTGTTACCAAGGCTGAGACTGGAGGATCATGAGAAACCACAGTGTTACCAAGGCTGAGACTGGAGGATCATGAGAAACCACAGTGTTACCAAGGCTGAGACTGGAGGATCATGAGAAACCACAGTGTTACCAAGGCTGAGACTGGAGGATCATGAGAAACCAACTTTGCTGCATATTTAAAAAGGTAGAATACAGACTATGATATGATCTACATAACAATAACTGACAATTAAGATTCAGAAACAAGGAGAGCAAGAACGTCCATAAATTATACTACATCTACTAATATTCTAAACACGTACCCTATAATCAACTGCACTGCAAACTGTGTCTAGAAAGGGATAGGGAGGGAGGGATGTGGAGGGAGGGATAGGGAGGGAGAGAGGGAGGATGGATAGGGTGAGAGGGAGGAGGGATAGGGAGGGAGGGATGTGGAGGGAGGGATAGGGAGGGAGAGATAGGGAGCGAGGGAAGGAGGAAGGGATGTGGATGGAGGAAGGGAGGATGTGGAGGGAGAGAGGATATGGAGGGAGGGAGGGAGGGATGTGGAGGGAGGGAGGATATGGAGGGAGGGATAGGGAGGGAGGGATAGGGAGAGAGGGATAGGGAGGGAGGGATAGGGAGGGAGGGATGTGGAGGGAGGGAGGATATGGAGGGAGGGATGTGGAGGGAGGGAGGATATGGAGGGAGGGATAGGGAGGGAGGGATAGGGAGAGAGGGATAGGGAGGAAGGGATGTGGAGGGAGGGAGGATATGGAGGGAGGGATAGGGAGGGAGGGATAGGGAGAGAGGGATAGGGAGAGAGGGATATGGAGGGAGGGATAGGGAGAGAGGGATATGGAGGGAGGGATAGGGAGGGAGGGATGTGGAGGGAGGGAGGATATGGAGGGAGGGATAGGGAGGGAGGGATGTGGAGGGAGGGAGGATATGGAGGGAGGGATAGGGAGGGAGGGATAGGGAGAGAGGGATAGGGAGGAAGGGATGTGGAGGGAGGGAGGATATGGAGGGAGGGATAGAGTGGGAGAGATAGGGAGGGAGGGATAGGGAGGGAGGGATGTGGAGGGAGGGAGGATATGGAGGGAGGGATAGGGAGGGAGGGATAGGGAGAGAGGGATAGGGAGGGAGGGATGTGGAGGGAGGGAGGATATGGAGGGAGGGATAGGGAGGGAGGGATGTGGAGGGAGGGAGGATATGGAGGGAGGGATAGGGAGAGAGGGATAGGGAGGGAGGGAGGGATAGGGAGGGAGGGATAGGGAGGGAGGGATGTGGAGGGAGGGAGGATATGGAGGGAGGGATAGGGAGAGAGGGATAGGGAGGGAGGGATGTGGAGGGAGGGAGGATATGGAGGGAGGGATAGGGAGGGAGGGATGTGGAGGGAGGGATATGGAGGGAGGGATAGGGAGAGAGGGATAGGGAGGGAGGGATGTGGAGGGAGGGAGGGATAGGTAAGGAGGAGGGATGTGGAGGGAGGGAGGGATAGGGAGAGAGGGATGAGGGATAGGGAGGGAGGGGGGATGTGGAGGGAGGGGGGATAGGGAGAGAGGGAGGAGGGATAGGGAGGGAGGGAGGAGGGATGTGGAGGGAGGGAGGGAGGGATAGGTAAGGAGGAGGGATGTGGAGGGAGGGAGGGATGGATAGGGAGAGAGGGAGGAGGGATAGGGAGGGAGGGGGATGTGGAGGGATAGGTAAGGAGGAGGGATGTGGAGGGAGGGAGAGACAGGGAGGGTTGGGTAAGGAGGAGGGATGTGGAGAGAGGGAGAGATAGGTAAGGAGGAGGGATGTGGAGGGAGGGAGAGATAGGGAGGGTTGGGTAAGGAGGAGGGATGTGGAGGGAGGGAAGGATAGGGAGAGAGGGATGAGGGATAGGGAGGGAGGGGGGATGTGGAGGGAGGGGGGATAGGGAGAGAGGGAGGAGGGATAGGGAGGGATAGGTAAGGAGGAGGGATGTGGAGGGGGGGAGGGATAGGTAAGGAGGAGGGATGTGGAGGGAGGGGGGATAGGGAGGGATAGGTAAGGAGGAGGGATGTGGAGGGAGGGGGGATAGGGAGAGAGGGGGGAGGGATAGGGAGGGAGGGAGGGATAGGTAGGGAGGGATAGGTAAGGAGGGATGTGGAGGGAGGGAGAGATAGGGAGGGATAGGTAAGGAGGAGGGATGTGGAGGGGGGGAGGGATAGGGAGGGAGGGAAAGGGGAGAGATTTAATTGAGTAGGCTTGGAGGCTTAGGACAGTCTCTCTCTCTTTCTCTCTCATACTCCACTGAGCCTGACAGTGGCAGAAGGAGTGTGTGTGTGTGTGTGTGTGTGTGTGTGAATGTGAGTGTTTTTGTGCCCGCGTGCCTGTATGTGTGTGTGAGAGAGTGTTTCTGTGCTCGCGTGCCTGTGTTTCTGTGCCTATGCCTCTCTCTCTCTGTGTGTGTGTGTGTGTGTGTGTGTGTGTGTGTGTGTGTGTGTGTGTGTGAATGTGAGTGTTTTTGTGCCCGCGTGCCTGTATGTGTGTGTGAGAGAGTGTTTCTGTGCTCGCGTGCCTGTGCCTCTCTCTCTCTCTCTGTGTGTGTGTGTGTGTGTGTGTTTGTATTGGAAAGGAACAGCACTCTGCTCCCGTGGCGTACAGTAGGAGAAAGAAAGGGGGCGAGTCTAATTTGATGTTTTGTTTTCCACACAGAGAGCAATTATTTTCCTCCTGTTTGTTTGGCTGCTTTTCCAGGGCTCCAGTAACAGCACCTCATATCAACTATCCTACACTGACTAGAAATACAATCCAGGAGAGACAGTAATGTCCAATTACTTCACTACAATTTCCAACCACTGTTGACTAAGGCCCAAACGGTAGGAAGGTCGGACACCTGACAACTTGGAACAAGGTAAATAAAGGTAAACAGTGAAAGTGATTCTTTGTTCACTTTACTGTATTGATCTTTATTCCAGTGTTGTTTTTTACTTAAGTTTATTTAGTAAATATTTTCTTAACTCTGCATTGTTGGTTAAAGGTTTGCAAGTAAGCATTTCACTGTAAGGTCTACCTACACCTGTTGTATTCGGCGCATGTGACAAATACAATTTAATTTGAATTTATTCCAGTGTTGTCACAATACCAGTATCGCGATACTACGAAACCAGATGTTCCTAGGCAAAAAAAGAAAACACGCCTTTAAAACCTACTTTTGTTAATAAATATTGTGTGCTATAGCTTGCAAAAGAAATACATGTGACTCTGGGTGACAACATAAGGAAGGCTGTTTTTTCTAACCTTAGGACTGTTTTCCTCAAGAAATGTAGTCTGCTTAATGTTTGTTTCCTTTGCTTCCTTACTTCCTAGTATCGGGATGCTGGTGTCATGAGAACACTACTATTCAACCAAGTTGGACAAGTTCAGTGAAAGCTCGTCTGTAACAGACTTTCTCAGAACCCTACTTCCCAATCTGACACAGCACCCCCGTGGTGTTTTATTTATTTATTTATTTCACCTTTATTTAACCAGGTAGGCAAATTGAGAACACGTTCTCATTTACAATTGCGACCTGGCCAAGATAAAGCAAAGCAGTTCGACACATACAACAACACATAGTTACACATGGAGTAAAACAAACATACAGTCAATAATACAGTGAAAAATAAGTCTATATACAATGTGAGCAAGTGAGGTGAGATAAGGGAGGTGAAGGCAAACAAAATATATATATAAATAAATAAAAATATATAAAAAGGCCAAGGTGGCGAAGTAAATACAATATAGCAAGTAAAAAAAAAACACTGGAATGGTTGGTTTGCAGTGGAAGAAAGTGTAAAGTAGAGATAGAAATAATGGGGTGCAAAGGAGCAAAATAAATAAATAAATACAGTAGGTAAAGAGGTAGTTGTTTGGGCTAAATTATAGATGGGCTATGTACAGGTGCAGTAATCTATGAGCTGCTCTGACAGCTGGTGCTTAAAGCTAGTGAGGGAGATAAGTGTTTCCAGTTTCAGAGATTTTTGTAGTTCGTTCCAGTCATTGGCAGCAGAGAACTGGAAGGAGAGGCGGCCAAAGGAAGAATTGGTTTTGGGGGTGACCAGAGAGATATACCTGCTGGAGCGCGTGCTACAGGTAGGTGCTGCTATGGTGTATAGGTGTGATTATAAGTATCTACCCAGTACCCTCCTAACCCTACCCGGTACCCTCCTAATCCTACCCGGTACCCTCCTAACCCTACCCGGTACCCTCCTAACCCTACCCAGTACCCTCCTAACCCTACCCAGTACCCTCCTAACCCTACCCGGTACCCTCCTAACCCTACCCGGTATCCTCCTAACCCTACCCAGTACCCTCCTAACCCTACCCAGTATCCTCCTAACCCTACCCAGTACCCTCCTAACCCTACCCAGTACCCTCCTAACCCTACCCAGTACCCTCCTAACCCTACCCAGTATCCTCCTAACCCTACCCAGTACCCTCCTAACCCTACCCAGTACCCTCCTAACCCTACCCAGTACCCTCCTAACCCTACCCAGTACCCTCCTAACCCTACCCAGTACCCTCCTAACCCTACCCAGTATCCTCCTAACCCTACCCAGTACCCTCCTAACCCTACCCAGTACCCTCCTAACACTACCCAGTACCCTCCTAACCCTACCCAGTACCCTCCTAACCCTACCCAGTGGGGCCAGGATGATACCAGTATCGCAATATTTTTTCCATGGCAAAAATGTCAACACGAAGCAGACCAACCTCGTTGGTCCTTTAAAAAGCTGCTGTATGTGAAATATTGTGTGCTATAACCTGGAAAATAAAAGAAATGTGACTCTGGATGACAACATAATGATGTTTGTTTCCAACATTAGGACAGTTTCCTAAATCCTTAAATGTGCTTCGTGTTTTGTTTCCTTGCCATGATACTAAGGAGTATGACGATAGTGTCACGACTTCCTCCGAAGTCGGTCCCTCTCCTTGTTCAGGCGACGTTCGGCGGTCGACGTCACCGGTCTTCTAGCCATCGCCGATCCACCTTTCATTTTCCATTTGTTTTGTCTTGTCTTCCCACACACCCACCACGGTAAAGGAGGTGGCAGCGGTTCTTAGGGTTTGCCAACTACTACCGGAAGTTTATCCGGGGTTTTGTTCAGGTAGCGGCTCCCATTACCTCACTGCTGAAGGGGGGCCCGGTGCTTTTGCAGTGGTTGGCTGAGGCGGACAGGGCTTTTGGTCACCTGAGGGCTCTGTTTACCTCCGCTCCCGTGCTGGCCCATCCGGATCCCTCTTTGGCGTTCATAGTGGAGGTGGACGCGTCCGAGGCTGGGATAGGAGCTGTGCTCTGTCAGAGCTCGGGTACGCCACCGAAGCTCCGCCCCTGTACCTTCTTCTCGAAGAAGCTCAGCCCGGCGGAGCAAAACTATGATGTGGGGGACCGAGAGCGGTTGGCTGTCGTCAAAGCTTTGAAGGCGTGGAGACAATGGCTTGAGGGGGCAAAACACCCTTTCCTCATCTGGACTGACCACCGCAATTTGGAGTACATCTGGGCAGCGAGGAGATTGAACCCTCGCCAGGCAAGGTGGGCCATGTTTTTCACCCGTTTTGTGTTTACCCTTTCCTACAAACCAGGCTTCCAGAACGTGAAGGCAGACGCATTGTCCCGGCTGTATGACACAGAGGAGCGGCCCATGGATCTCACTACCATACTCCCGGCCTCCAGCCTGGTGGCGCCGGTAGTGTGGGAGCTGGACGCGGACATTGAGCAGGCGTTACGTGCAGAGCCCGCTCCCGTCCAGTGTCCCGCTGGGCGTCTGTACGTCCCGTCTGCTGTTCGTGACCGGTTGATCTATTGGGCCCACACGTCACCCTCCTCTGGTCATCCTGGGATCGGTCGGACAGTGCGCTGTTTGAGCGGGAGGTACTGGTGGCCTACCTTGGCTAAGGACGTGAGGGTTTATGTTTCCTCCTGCTCGGTGTGCGCCCAGTGTAAGGCTCCTAGGCACCTGCCCAGAGGGAAGCTACAGCCCTTTCCCGTTCCACAACAGCCGTGGTTGTTCCTGTCGGTGGATTTTCTAACCGATCTCCCCCCTCACAGGGTAACACCGCGATCCTGGTCGTTGTGGATTGGTTCTCAAAGTCCTGTCGTCTCCTCCCTCTGCCCGGTCTCCTTACGAACCTACAGACTGCGGAGGCCTTGTTTACACACGTCTTCCGTCACTACGAGGTGCCTGAGGATATAGTGTCTGATCGAGGTCCCCAATTCACGTCTAGGGTCTGGAAGGTGTTCATGGAACGTCTGGGGGTCTCGATCAGCCTTACTTCAGGGTTTCACCCCGAGAGTAATGGGCAGGTGGAGAGAGTAAACCAGGATGTGGCCAGGTTTCTGCGGTCCTATTGCCAGGACCGGCCGGGGGAGTGGGCGGCGTTCGTGCCCTGGTCCGAGATGGCACAGAACTCGCTTCGCCACTCCTCCACTAACCTCTCTCCCTTCCAGTGCGTACTGGGGTACCAGCCGGTTCTGGCACCTTGGCATCAGAGTCAGACTGAGGCTCCTGCGGTGGACGACTGGTTCAGGCGCGCGGAGGAGACATGGGAAGCTGTCCGTGTTCACCTTCAGCGGGCCGTGCTGCGCCAAAAAGAGAACGCAGACCGCCACCGCAGTGAGGCCCCGGACTGGGTCTGGCTCTCGACCCTCCACCTGCCCCTCCACCTGCCTTGCCGGAAGCTGGGTCCGTGGTTTGTGGGGCCATTTAAAGTCCTGAGGAGAGTGAACAAGGTTTGTTATAGGTTACAGCTTCCCCCCGATAACTGTATTAAAACCTTTTCTCAATAGGGGGTGCTGTTTTCACTTTGTAATAATTTTGTTCCCAAATTAAACTGCCTCGTACTCAATTCTTGCTCGTACAATATGCATATTATTATTACTATTGGATAGAAAACACTCTCTAGTTTCTAAAACCGTTTGGAATTATATCTGTGAGTAAAACAGAACTCGAGTTAGAGCATTTTTCCTATGAGGATGTGAGAATGCTGAATTCTGCAATCTGTTCTCAGGTCAGTTTATTAATTTGCCTGTCTTCTATTGGTTGAGATGCACTGCATACGCCTTCCCCTGGATGTCAGCGAATAGTGAGAATTGAAATGGTGTTTCTAGGCAGATCTGAGAGCTTATAAATGGCCTGGCAACGTGGTGTACTCCCTTTGTCCTCTTCGCTCTGACGCAGAAAGGATCTCTGGCTGTCGTGATAGAAAGCTCCCTTTATAGCTCTTAGATATATCCGGCTCTGTTTTTATTTGATATAGGTGTTAAAGACATCATAATGTTGTTATATTAAACCGAGTTATATCAGTTTATATCGGTATATTGCGATTTTCGGATATTTATTTGTACTGCGTTTTAGTGAGTCGGACACGTCTTTGCCACATGGCTAATGTTTACTGCTAATTCGAACGTTGAAGAGGACAATCTACAACCAAGCAACGATTCTTTTGGACTAAGGACACCTTGCCCAAGATTCTGATGGGAGTTCATCAAAAAGTAAGAACTATATATGATGTTAATTCGTTGTTCTGTTGAAAAATGTAGAACTCATATTCTGCCATTAATCTAGGTGCGGTCTCGCTTTAACGCACGCTGTATGTTGTAGTAACGTTAATTTTAAAAATCGAACACAGCGATTGCATTAAGAACTAATGTATCTTTCATTTGCTGTCCAACCTGTATTTTTTAATCAAGTTTATGATTAGTTATCGATTAGAATAGGTGCCTCCCCCAAGATTTCTCCCGACATTTTGTTTGCATTTTGGCTACTATTCATATTGTATAACCACGATTTGTGCCGCTAAATATGCACATTTTCGAACAAACTCTATATGTATTGTCTAATATGATGTTATAGGACTGTCATCTGAAGAAGTTTGAGAAGGTTAGTGAAAAAATTAATATATTTTGCTGGTTTATACGTTATCGCTATTTTTGGCTTGAATCAATGCTGTTGTGTGGTTGGCTATTGTAGTAAGCTAATATAATGCTATATTGTGTTTTCGCTGTAAAACACTTAAAAAATCTGAAATATTGGCTGGATTCACAAGATCTTTGTCTTTCATTTGCTGTACGCTGTGTATTTTTCAGAAATGTTTTATGATGAGTATTTAGGTAATTCACGTTGCTCTCTGTAGTTATTCTAGTCGCTTTGGTGAGAGTTGTGATGGTGGCTGCAATGGTAAACTATGATTTATACCTGAAATATGCACATTTTTCTAACAAAACATATGCTATACAATAAATATGTTATCAGACTGTCATCTGATGAAGTTGTTTCTTGGTTAGTGGCTATTTATATCTTTATTTGGTCGAAATTGTGATAGCTACCTATGCAGGGAAAAAATGGTGGAGTAAAAAAAGCGGTGTCTTTTGCTAACGTGGTTAGCTAATAGATTTACATATTGTGTCTTCCCTGTAAAACATTTTAAAAATCAGAAATGATGGCTGGATTCACAAGATGTGTATCTTTCATCTGGTGTCTTGGACTTGTGATTTCATGATATTTAGATGCTAGTATTTACTTGTGGCGCTATGCTAGGCTATGCTAGTCAGCTTTTTTACTGATGGGGGTGCTCCCGGATCCGGGATTGTGATGAAGTAGAAGTTAACCCCTCGTTCCATGTGTCTCTCCTCAGGCCGGTGGTGGCTGGCAAGGTGCTGGGTTCCGGTCGAGGACGTGTTGGACCCTTTAATGCTGCAGGAGTTCCACCGTCTTCGTCCGGATCGCCCTGCGCCTCGCCCTCTGGGTCGTCCCCGCTGCTGGAGCCGCGCGTCAGGGGGGGATACTGTCACGACTTCCGCCGAAGTCGGGCCCTCTCCTTGTTCGGGCGACGTTCGGCGGTCGACGTCACCGGTCTTCTAGCCATCGCCGATCCACCTTTCATTTTCCATTTGTTTTGTCTTGTCTTCCAACACACCTGGTTTCAATTCCTTCAATTACATGTTGTGTATTTAACCCTCTGTTCCCTCCCATGTCCTTGTCCAGTATTGTTTATTGTAGTCATTGTGCATGTTATGCTGGTGTGTGACGGGTTTTACCCATTGATTTATTAGTACTGTTTACGGTGATTTTATTTATTAAACTGCACCATTGTAAATCAGTTTTGCTCTCTCAGCATGATCACATTGTAGGATTTTTTATGAATTTATTTGCAAATTATGGTGGAAAATAAGTATTTGGTCAATAACAAAAGTTTATCTCAATACTTTGTTATATACCCTTTGTTGGCAATGACAGAGGTCAAACGTTTTCTGTAAGTCTGTTGCTGGTATTTTGGCCCATTCCTCCATGCAGATCTCCTCTAGAGCAGTGATGTTTTGGGGCTGTTGCTGGGCAACACACACTTTCAACTCCCTCCAAAGATTTTCTAAGGGGTTGAGATCTGGAGACTGGCTAGGCCACTCCAGGACCTTGAAATGCTTCTTACGAAGCCACTCCTTCGTTGCCTGGGCGGTGTGTTTGGGATCATTGTCATGCTGAAAGACCCAGCCACATTTCATCTTCAATGCCCTTGCTGATGGAAGGAGGTTTTCACTCAAAATCTCACGATACATGGCCCCATTCATTCTGTCCTTTACACGGATCAGTCGTCCTGGTCCCTTTGCAGAAAAACAGCCCCAAAGCATGATGTTTCCACCCCCATGCTTCACAGTAGGTATGGTGTTCTTTGGATGCAACTCAGCATTCTTTGTCCTCCAAACACGACGACTTGAGTTTTTACCAAAAAGTTATATTTTGGTTTCATCTGACCATATGACATTCTCCCAATCTTCTTCTGGATCATCCAAATGCTCTCCAGCAAACTTCAGACGGGCCTGGACATGTACTGGCTTAAGCAGGGGGATACGTCTGGCACTGCAGGATTTGAGTCCCTGGCGGCGTAGTGTGTTACTGATGGTAGGCTTTGTTACTTTGGTCCCAGCTCTCTGCAGGTCATTCACTAGGTCCCCCCGTGTGGTTCTGGGATTTTTGCTCACCGTTCTTGTGATCATTTTGACCCCACGGGGTGAGATCTTGCGTGGAGCCCCAGATCGAGGTAGATTATCAGTGGTCTTGTATGTCTTCCATTTCCTAATAATTGCTCCCACAGTTGATTTCTTCAAACCAAGCTGCTTACCTATTGCAGATTCAGTCTTCCCAGCCTGGTGCAGGTCTACAATTTTGTTTCTGGTGTCCTTTGACAGCTCTTTGGTCTTGGCCATAGTGGAGTTTGGAGTGTGACTGT